>NW_020837948.1:53247201-53496090 GCF_003676395.1 Aethalodelphis obliquidens | reverse complement strand
ATATATATATATATATATATATATTTTTTTTTTTTGGCGGTACGCGGGCCTCTCACTGCTGTGGCCTGTCCCGTTGCGGAGCACAGGCTCCAGACGCGCAGGCTCAGCGGCCATGGCTCACGGGCCCAGCCGCTCCGCGGCACATGGGATCCTCCCGGACCGGGGCACGAACCCTTGTCCCCTGCATCGGCAGGCGGACTCTCAACCACTGCGCCACCAGGGAGGCCCCAGAAAATATTTTTATCAATAAACAGTTCCCACAGTTACAAACACATACTTCCCCAGTGGCCTCAGTGACTGGTTAAGGCGCCACCATTTCTTTAGTGTCTGCTGGGCAGCATTGCTACTTTATCATCAGGTGCTATGGAAAAATAGAATTGTGAAAAAATGTTTTGGCTCCTATAATGGAGTGGCTTTCAAACTGTTCTACAGGGTGTTAGGAATCCCACAGCACCCCCTCTAGAAGGGAAGCGAGGCCTCAGTGCTGGGTTCTTGACCAAATCAGTGTCCCTTTGATCTGATTGGCAGAGTGAGTTTCTTTGTAAGATTTCATGTGAACAAAGGATTTAACAGGTAAAAGGTATTTGAAAACTACTGGTCTAATAGTAGAGTTGGGACCATTGTTTAATAAAAATACACCCAAGATCCCCTGAAATCTGGCCTGACCTCCTTAAGGACAGAAACCCTGTAATACCGTAAGACACATTGGTACCATGGCATTTTGCTACACACATGTTTTGATGCCATGTATATAAAGCCATCCACCCACCTGTCTAGAGATTAAATTTCATCTAGACTGCTTGGTATGTGTATGGTTTCTATTTTTACATTCAACTTTTAAATTCATATACATTGATTTTGGAATATGGTGTAAGTAGGGACACATCTTTGTTTGTTGTCATTTTTTTTTTTTTTTCCTGAAGGAACCAATTAGCTACCATCTTTTTTTATTGATTGATCATTCAGCCTTCCCTCCTGTTTTGAAATCTCACCTTAGAATGTCTTTCCCCAAAGCATTCTACAATTCCTGCAGTTCCCAGTGAGACCACTCTGTTACCGTAGTATTTCTAGAAAGCACTTAAGTATACGTAAACTGTTTCATTAAAATCTTAGCCAGTGCTTGCTTGTTTTTCTAACTCTTGAATCAAAGATACCCCCCCCGCAGATATTTGCCTTATGAGAGCTATTTTATTATCAGCGAAAGATATGTTCTTTTTGTCAGTTCACAACCTGTCAGGAATAAAATCAAACATTGTTAAGTGAGAATCAAACATGGTTCTGAAGAATTCAGAGTGGTTGCAGAGATAGGAAAGTTTAATATTCTTGCTTTGTGGTAGGGAACATATTAGTAAAGTAAACATTGAAAATTGAGGTAAATAACAGGATTTAAACTTTGAAAAAGTAACCAGAATGCTCATGAGTTAGCAACATTTCAGAAATTATGTTTTGTAGTTATCGATTTTAAAGGAGACGGAATCGACGGCACTATCACCTCCATCATAGATGTAGTTAATTACAGTTTCTAAATGCCACTGATTAGTGGAGCAGTTCTCCTAAGGTGCCACCAGTCTTTGGAAGTTGAGGAGGTGGGCATTATACTCCATTGCTCCTGCCCAGTACGTGGCTCCAGCCACAGGATAGTTAAGGCTCGGTTTTACCATGAGTTTTTCCAGAAATAAGAGACATGTTATGCTGCTGTAGGTCACATGTGAACTGTTGTAGAAAAACTAAATTGATGAAGGTATTTTGCTGAGAAAATAGTCACCAGCGTCCACAAAGCTGGCTAGTGGGTCAGAGTCTGAATTCTAGGTTTTGCTGCAAACTACATGACCTGGAGTGCAAATACCTAATTTTTCCCCCCAGGTTTTTTTTTTACATTCTCCCAAATGTGTTCTGTAAACCATTATTGTCAGAAGGTGCTCCAGAAGTTTCAAGGGTCCATGGTTAAATGAGTTAGAAACGCTGTGTACTAGATCAGGTGTAAGAAATGCACAATATGTAGTAGAATATTAAAGGCTCTAAGAAGTCTTACAGGAAAGAGCCCTTACAACTTTTGAACTGTTTCTTGACATCTCTAAGAACACTTTCCATGAAGTCCACTTTAGGAACCTGTATTAGGTGTCTGAGGTTATTTAAACCTCCATAATTCTAGTTCTAGTAAAAAAAAAAAAAAAGAAAAGTTTTATTTCAACATGGTACTTTAATTTGTAATATCGGTGTGGAATCTTCTTCAGGAAACACTGGAAAAAGCCTTTGATTGTACAGCATCCT
Source organism: Aethalodelphis obliquidens (assembly GCF_003676395.1). Classification (NCBI taxonomy): domain Eukaryota; kingdom Metazoa; phylum Chordata; class Mammalia; order Artiodactyla; family Delphinidae; genus Aethalodelphis; species Aethalodelphis obliquidens. Next base: position 53,493,819 of record NW_020837948.1, on the reverse strand, counting down.
AGTACTCAAGGATTTTGCACACAGTGATACAGAGAAGCGTTGTTTTCCCCTGTGAGTACTAAAACCTTGATTTGAAATGATTGGTCAGAAAGAGGCTGAGTCAGAGGTTTCCCTGCTTTTCAAGAGCTCTGTCCAGTACCTCAGGTTCTACCCAGAATGTTTCTATAAGGTGCCATTTGATGTTAGACACTCTTTATATCCAACATATTTTCTTTGTTTAATACAATTTCAGCTGTTATTGGCTCAAAGTACATAGACCCCTGTAGGGATCTTTTATAGTTATTGCTCAGAAAATAATCTCTGGCTTCCTAATAATGAAGTTCAGAGGAAAATCAGGATTTTGTCATCTTGTTTATAGGATGGGGGCTGCAGATAACATATGTAAAGGACAGAGTACATTTATGGAAGAACTGGCTGACACAGCAGAAATAATAAGAAAAGCAACATCACAGTCTTTGGTTATCTTGGATGAATTGGGAAGAGGGACAAGCACCCATGATGGAATCGCCATTGCTTATGCTACACTTGAGCATTTTATTAGAGATGTAAGTATCTTGCATACCTTTTTCTACAGGAATGGTGCATACTATACAGATTGTTTTCCTGACCTCAGTTTCAAAATATTCAGTATTATCCTGCAGTTGATCCTGTTCCTGCAGTTGATCATTCAAATGCTATATATGGAACTCAGGTAGATTGGCCCTAAGTAACGTTTGTAGTTCTTTGATGTGTCTTGCTTTCTTTTGCCGAGGCAGAATAAACCTGGTCAGTACGAAAAAAGGCCTCCTTGGCAATATTTCCACCTAGAACTGTATTTTACTCTCCTTGGCAAACTAAATCAAGAGCAGGGCCCATCACCTGCAACCCAATCCTTGAGAAAAGAACCAAATAAGAGATAGTGCCATTTTTGCCCTGTGAAATACTTTTTTCAACAATATCCTAGAAGGTCTCCTTATAAGACCTTTGATCTGATCTTTCGGTGTCTCTATCTTAGTAGCACCTTCAGTGCATGTGTCTTTTTTTTTTTTAGAGTTCATTTCTTTTTTTTTTTGGCTGCATTGGGTCTTTGTTGCTGTGCGTGGGCTTTCTCTAGTTGTGGCGAGCGGGGGCTACTCTCTTGCAGTGCGTGGGCTTCTCATTGCGGTGGCTTCTCTTGTTGCGGAGCACAGGCTTTAGGCACGCGGGCTTCAGTAGTTGTGGCTCGCGGACTCTGGAGCACAGGCTCAGTAGTTGAGGTGCACGGGCTTGGTTGCTCCACGGCACGTGGGATCTTCCCGACCAGGGATCAAACCCATGTCCCCTGCATTGGCAGGTGGATTCTTAACCACTGCGCCACCAGGGAAGTCCCAGAGTTCGTTTCTAAGCATCTGAATGTGAACTTTTGTTTGTGTCAAACTTTGCACCTCCGTCATCTCCATCAAACTGTCCCCTTTATTAACTGTCTCTGGTTTTGTTCATTTTGATCTCTCCTTTTTTTCTCTCACCTTAGCACCTGCGCCTGAACCTTGTCTCTTCTTTGGTTTTTCTTTTTCTATTTTGTTCTCTACTTTTTAACTTTTCTTTGTCTCTGTGTCTTCCTTCCATTTTCATTTCTTTCTTTCTTCCTTAAATAGCCAGTAAAAGCACATTTTTGCTCGTATTTCTTTGCAAAAATAAAATCCCCTTTTCTTTAAAGTTTTGTGGCCCTCAGTTTTTTGTTTAAACGTTTAGTTAGATTACATAGTTAATGATGACATATTTTCTGTTTTAAAATAAATACTTTTTACTTTTAAAGAAATTCTGTATTTTCAAAAAGATATAGCTCAGGAACTTTTCTTTAATCATTGTAGAAACTACAGGTTCAGTATAGTTCTATATCTGCCTCCAAAACACACTTTTTAAACATCATTTAAGAATACTACTCATGTAAGAGGGAGGAGATATGGGAATATATGTATATGTATAGCTGATTCACTTTGTTATAAAGCAGAAACTAACACACCATTGTAAAGAAATTATACTCCAATAAAGATGTTAAAAAAAAAAAGGATACTACTCAGCTGTAAAAAAAAAATGGAATTTTGCCATTTGCAGCAACATGGATGGGCATTATGCTAAGTGAAATAGGTCAGACAGAGAAAGACAAATACTGTATGATATCACTTATGTGGAATCAAAAAATACAACAAAGTAGTGAATATAACAAAAAAGAAGCAGACTCACATATACAGAGAGCAAACTAGTGGGGAGAAGGAAGCAGGGAGGGGCTTTTTAGGGGTAAGGGGAGAGAAGGTTATTATGGGGATATATGAAATCACGTGCATGACACTTCGGAAAATTGTAAAGCACTGCAGAATTTAAAGAATCTTTCATTTAATAAAAACTAGATTAATTAAGACATTCCTTTGTTTTGAGCCTTCAGGAACAAATTATGACAGAGCTGAATCTGTCAACTTCGAGTTTCCTTTAATTGTATCTACTCTATAGCAGTGTATCAGTTACTATGACTGCATAACAAAATACCCTGAAACTTGGTGGCTTAAAACAACAATAATCATTTATTGTCTCTCAGAGTATCTGGAGGTGAGAAATTTGGGAGCAGCCTGGCTGGGTGGTTTTGGCCCAGGGCCTCTTCTGAGGTTGCAGTCAAGTTATCACCCAGGGCTACAGGATCCTCTTCCAACGTGGCTCACGCACGTGGCTGGCAAGTTGGTGCTGGCGATTGGCCAGGGCCCTCAGTTTCTTTCGCTGTGGGCCTCTCCATGGGCTGCTTGAGTATCCTTACAGAGTGGCATCTGGCTTCCCCCAGAGGAGGCATTCCAAGAGGCCAAGGTAGAAGCAGCAGTGCATTTTATTTTGCCATCATGTTGTTGAGTACACAGGGCCAGCCCTGATCAGTGTGGAAGAGGCCACTCAAGAGCATGAGCATTGGGAAGCGAAGATCTCTGGGGCCATGTTGGAGGCTGGCTGCCAAAAGCAGTTTGTCGCAATTTCAAAGAGTCATTTAAGAACCTTCAGGAACAAATTAGGACAGAATTGAATTTGTCACTTATGTTTTCATTGCTTCTGTAGCAGTTTTTGGATATTTTAAATGTTGATGAAGAAAGTGTTAGTTTTAGATAAAGTTTACTTTGGAGTTAAGTCATTGAAGAGGATTCTTCAGGAACAAGAGTCCCTAACTTTTTTATGGATGAAAATCTTTATTTTTCATGATGTCTTTTGATTGCTGGGATGGGGAAGAGAGGAAAAGGAGGAGTCAGGGAGGCTACGTGTTGCTGCTGCAGGGTGAAAATGGCCTTGAGGGGGACAGTGGTGTAACCCAAACCCTTAGGTCTTCCAGCTAGAAATGCCCGTCAACTCAGGGAAGGGACACTGGGGAGACAGCTGGTCCTAAGATATTTCAGGGCAGATTTTAAGAGCAACTTGTCAAAGAAATTCTGCCTTAATAGGTTTATTTGTAATTGTTTTTAGAGAAAAGACATATGTTCTGACTTTTAATAAGGCGAATAGCAGATGAATCAAAACTGGAGTTCTTCAATTTGATTACCCTCTGCTGCTAATGTTTAGACCAAGACTTGGTGTTAACTTCCCTTAAGATAGGGATTTCTAGAACACATATAACTGTGCTTTAAAACATTGCTAATTAAGTAATCCACAAGTCTGTATTGATACTAACAACACAAAAATAAATTTTAAAATGGTGAGGGTAGGGAGGAAGAAGGGAAAGCTCTACTTTACAAAATTCCAGCTAATAGAGAAAGCTTTGTTTTGTTTTGTTTTTTAACATCTTTATTGGGGTATAATTGCTTTACAATGGTGTGTTAGTTTCTGCTTTATAACAAAGTGAATCAGTTATACATACACATATGTTCCCATATCTCTTCCCTCTTGAGTCTCCCTCTCTGCCACCCTCCCTATCCCAACCCTCCAGGCAGTCACAAAGCACCGGGCCGATGTCCCTGTGCCATGCGGCTGCTTCCCACTAGCTATCTACCTTACGTTTGTTAGTGTGTACATGTCCATGACTCTCTCTCGCCCTGTCACAGCTCACCCTTCCCCCTCCCCATATCCTCAAGTCCGTTCTCCAGTAGGTCTGTGTCTTTATTCCTGTCTTACCCCTAGGTTCTTCATGACATTTTTTTCTCTTCTTAAATTCCATATATATGTGTTAGCATACGGTATTTGTCTTTTTCTTTCTGACTTACTTCACTCTGTATGACAGACTCTAGGTCTATCCACCTCATTACAAATAGCTCAATTTCGTTTCTTTTTATGGCTGAGTAATATTCCATTGTATATATGTGCCACATCTTCTTTATCCATTCATCCGATGATGGGCACTTAGGTTGTTTCCATCTACGGGCTATTGTAAATAGAGCTAAAATGAACATTTTGGTACATGACTCTCTTTGAATTTTGGTTTTCTCAGGGTATATGCCCAGTAATCGGCATTTATTAACTACCAGAATAATAACTGATTCAGGCAATGATGATCAACAGATAGTAAAACCTTTGGATGCAAGATTGTTGGAGAAAATGATATTCACACAGTTTCAAAGTATCACCCCCCAAGTTATTTATTAATTACAAAGGAAAGAGGTGTCAGTACAGTGAAGGAATCTTCTGGGCACACACTTAAACCAAATAATCAGCTTTAGCATTCCCAATAATAGATCAGACTGACATCATGTACCTCCTGATGTGATATGCTGAAAAGGGTATGTCACCTACCTATATATGTAATATTGCTGGTAATAAGTTTTAATCTGAATTGAATGAGGCAAATCCAAATTGAGGGAGATTATGCAAAACAGCCCTCCTGGATACTTCAAAAATTTTAAAGACATAGAAGTGAAAAAAGAGAAGTCTGGGAACTGTTCTAGATTAATGGGAACTAAAGAGGCATGACTAAGTATACCACATGAGTCTTGATTTTTTTTTTTAATATAAAGAAATTTCTGAAGAACATTATTGGGACAGTAAGGGAAATTCATGGACTATATATTAGTAAATAGTGCTATATCATTGTTAAGCTTCTTGAGTGTAATAATTTTATTCTGGTTATATAGGAGAATGTTTTTGTTCTCAGAAGATAGAATCTTAAGTATTTAGGGACCAAGTGTCATGATGTCTACAATTCTCAAATGGTTCAGGAAAAAAAGTGTGTGTGTGTGTGTGTGTGTGTGTGTGTGTGTGTGTGTAGAGGGGGAGGGAGGAAGAAAGGAGAAATATGGCAAAATATTAACAAATGGTTGTTTAGATAAAGAATACATGAGTGTTCATTGTACTTGTCTTGAAGCTTTTATGAAGGTTTGAAATTTTTCAAAATAAAGTTGGAGAAAAGTTTAAATTAAAATTTAAAAATAAAATAACTTTCATTGTGTCTCACTGCTTTAGGTGAAATCCTTAACCCTCTTTGTTACCCATTATCCACCAGTCTGTGAATTAGAAAAAAGTTACTCACAACAGGTGGGGAATTATCACATGGGATTCTTGGTCAACGAGGATGAAAGCAAACAGGACCCAGGTATGAATTGTTCTTGCAGTAAGTACAACTAGAATTCTGTTGGTTTTCATAATTTATAACTTGAAGTTCATAGGAGCATGAACTTATTGCTTATTAATCATGAAAGCTGTGAATGTTGATTGTAATTGACATTTGTCCAAATTCATTTTCTCTAAGCTTAGGGTCAGATAGAATTTGCATTTATCCTCACCATGTCTGAATCCTTCTCTGGCCCTCCTTATCTCATTTTTCTACAAGAAGAAAGTGGGGTGAGGGGGTCATTTAGGTTTTATTCTTAGATCCATCTCAGAAAAGATGCCCTAACCGTCAAGTGTATTAGTTATCTTTAAAAATACTCAGTACATTTCCGCAAATATCATTTAGCCTTAATAACTTACTAAGAGCAATACTCTATACTGGCCATACATGTTATCTTAATTTGACAAGGAAAGTGAATCTCAGGTAAAGTGGGTTCCCCATGTCAGCCACCTGGGTGGGGGCTGAACTGAGCCTAGAATCCATGTCCTCTGCCTGCAGGTTCTCTTCTGCTCTGCTAGAAATGGTATATGGGAGCTACAGTATTTTTCCTAGCCTTCTGCTTACTACTCATGTCACAGAAATGAAACATTTCGTGAAAAAGTACATCATTAGCCAATAGAAAAAATTCAAGTGCTGTAAGTAATATAGTAGATTTTAGCTTTTTTTTTTCCCTCTGTTCAATAATAATTTTTTTTTTTTTTTTGCGGTACACGGGCCTCTCACTGTTGTGGCCTCTCCCGTTGCGGAGCACAGGCTCCGGACGCGCAGGCTCAGCGGCCATGGCTCACAGGCCCAGCTGCTCTGTGGCATGTGGAATCTTCCCGGACCGGGGCACGAACCTGTGTCCCCTGCATCGGCAGGCGGACTCTCAACCACTGTGCCACCAGGGAAGCCCAATAATAATATTTTTAAGCTGTGGGCCAGTGATGGCTTATGCAGTTGGTGTGCTACAATGGAAAATCCATTATCAAAGATACTCCAGAGTCCAAATTTTATTTTGGAAAAGTAATAAGTAAGGATGGACCTGAAAAAGATATCAGGCAACTGGCCCAAATAAAACAAAGCACTGGACCTAAGATAAATGTAATGTTAGGCAGTCCTGGCCTTTCACCACCATGCGGTCTTGAAAAACACATCATAAATTCTCTCATGGAAGCAGTTTTGTATCTATTCATCTGCATCCAAAGTGACAGGAGGAGCTTATAAGCTAAAATCCAATGGGATAAACAAAACAGAGTTCACTAGCAGGGAAGGGTCAGTGGTAAGTGTTTGATGTGAACTGACTACTAACCCAGACCCTTACATCTTAAGTGTTTTGGCATTTTATTTTATTGATTTAGATTTTTATTCATGAACATAATTTTTAAAAACTAAATAAAGCTAAAGACTAATGCTAACAGGCAGTGGTCCCCTGCTTCCATCCTTTTATTACTCCACGGCCCCTCCCCATCCCAGTCCCAAGGCAACTGCTTTTGACTCTTTCATCCATTTCTTCCATAGTTCTAAATACTGTGCTTATTTTCCTATCTCTTGGTTCATCAACCTGACACAATATTTACTGACTTCTGTTAAATGAGGGTCTTCCGCCCTCCCTTCCCCTTCCTCCTGGTATAATAGTTTCACATTTTTTCCGTTTCATTCACATTCATTGTTTTCACTATTACTGCCAGTAGGTATTGCTTACTCATGAGCCAAGTATGTTTTCTTTCTTGTACAACATTTTTCTTGAAGGTAATAATTGTTTTCATTCTTTCATTGTTTTATTTGAGTCTATTGTTGAAAATTCCTGCATCCTCCAATAGCTTTGCAAAACACCTCTCTAGACAGTTTTCCACATGACTGAACCTGTTGGTTCCAGTTTTCCCCACTGGTGTCATTCTTCCTGGAGCCCTTTGTCCTCCTGCTCATCTGAACTGGTTGTTTCCTAGGCCTGCTGCCCAGATGTTGCTGTCATCCTAGGAAGTCTCTTAACCTCTCCTCTGTGCATTGGATTGCACGTAACAGAACACTTGGGCTCACACCAGCTCAGACGATGAGGATACATATAATCTCGTATTACAGGAACCTCAGGAAGGGTGGGCTTCAGCTCGTCTTCTATGCAGTTCTCCAGGCTTTGTCTTCCTGCCCTGCTGGTTTCATCATCAGACTAGCAGCAAGATGGCTGCAGTTCTTTTGGGCATCGCATCCAGAATTGATGATGTCGGAAGGAAGAAGAGGGACCAGCTTTTCCTGTGACTCTTTCTTAGGAGCAAGGGAACTTTTCTTAGATACCCACTAGCTTCTCCTCAGTGTCCTATCTTATTTTCAGGATTGAATCACATGATCATTCTTAAACCAATTCCTAGAAGTAAGAATGGAAGGGATAACTTTGATCAGCCTAGACTAATTGGGGTCAACATTTGGAGCTGGATATGAGGACACTGCTCCCTGAGATAAATGGTCAGGGAGTTAATTCCTTTATAAATCAGGGTTTTCTTAGAAGTGGAATAGATTTTGGATAGGCTACTAATAATATCAACTAAAGAAGGTAAAGTTTTTAAGATTTTGCATGAATGAAAATGTCTCCATACCTTCACACTTGATTTATAATTTAGCTAGGGCTAGAATTTTAGGTTGAAAATAATTTTCACTCAGAAACTTGAAGCATTCCTCCATTGCCTGCTTACTTCCAATATTATCCCTGACTGTATCTGTGCTTCATCCTTTACCTCTGACCTAATTCCTCTTCTGTCTAGATTAGATGCCATTGGTCATCAGTAAAATGCCCCAGTGACCTTCTGGGTGACTTCCAAGATACTATGCTTATCTATTTCCTTTGGTGTGGTAGATAAAGCAATGGACCAGCAGTAAGAAACCTGCGTTTTAGTCTCTTCCAGTCCATAAGATGTTGGAAAAGTCTCCTAACCTCATCCATCTCTAAATTTTTATGAATCTATCCTAAAAGTGACTTCAGAAACTGTTTGATCAGCACACATCTCTTTAATACCTGTCTAGAGGAGTTTTGCTTTAAAACAGTTTTGCTAAGTTTCCCTGTAACAAACAGAAACTTTGAATGATTACTTTCACTGACTCTAAGCAGTGTCAGATAAGCTTTTCAGTAATACCTGTTTAAGAAATTGGTCATAGCTTACAAGTAGGGTCCTCACTAAGAACTTTTATTTGAAGCTGTAAAGAAATGAGTCATTTTACCATCTGCTCTGCGACCTGGCTCTCTCCACCTCCATGTTTCCTTTGTACACGCACACACGCCTCCCTCTCTCTTTCTCTCTCTCTTCTCCCTCTTCTTCCCTCTCTCTCCCATGGAAGAGTGGTGAAAGATAGTCTTGAAGTAGAATGTAACTATAAAAATAGCTCCTTCAGGTGATTATGGAAGAGTGGTTACATTATTTACCTTGATGCTGTAAGAACTACCATAATTAGTACTAAAGTAGAGACCAGCATATGATGACAAATTCAGCAGTTGTTTGTACTGAGTTATGTTAATGAGTTTTTTGGGAGCAATATCATATTTTATATAATTTAACTATATTTAAGAAACATTTCTTAGCCAGCTATATTATATATACTACATCTTATATGTATATAAAGCAAAAAAAAAGGAAAAAGCCATCAGCAAAGCAGTGTTTAAATGAGGGGGTTTTGTGGCATTTAGTAGGCTTTCGGAAAAGGATGGATGGATGGATGGATGGATGGGTGGATGGATGGATGGATGGGTGGATGGATGGGTAGATGGATAGGTGGATAATGAATGGATAGATGGACTGACAGATGAATTAATCTCTTTTTTAGAAAGGTCAATGTGGAGGCTAGATTATAGAGGAGAGGCTGGAGGTGGAGAAATCAGTTAGGACTAACCCAGTTGAAGTGATAAAGGCAATACTTGTCTTTGAGATGAAAAGAATTGGCTTTTTTGATACCCCACTGCTGTTCACTTCAGTTTGGGTCTTGTGAGCATTGAAAGGTAACAAAAAACTATCCAGGTTAGCAGGTACTGGTTTCTACCTGCTTCTTTCCTAGTCTTTTCCCACCCACTTTGTCACCTGTTCTTTGTGTTCCTTAAGTTTTATTTGGAGGCAAAAGGTATTCTTAGTGCTTTGTAATGTGAGTTTTAGTCTACGTATTTCTGAGAGTGTCAGCCTTCTTTTCACCTCCCACCTCTAGCACCCACCCTTAGAAAGGTATTATTTGTCTGTTGCTGAATCCTTAGAGGAGATTAAAGAAAATTCCATTATCCTTTTTCTCCGTTGTGTTCAGTCTTTTGGCTTTTTAGCTTTTAGCTGGATAAAAGAATAAAGCATACACATTTATCCAACGAAATAATATATGAGAAAAGCTCCTGATAAACTTATAATAAGTATACTAGGGTCTCAGAAGTCATTGTGAATCTGGTTCATCTTGGACATTTTTGCAATACCGTGCAATTATATTGAATTTTGTAATACAAGCTGCATAATCCCGAGCTGCTTTAGGTTTATCAAAGATTAAACTGTATGCAGCTGTTGGGGAAGAATTTGTTCTCTACCCTTCTTGGTTCTTTGGCTGGTCTAATAATCAAATTAACATAAGACAGATTAACAGGAGAAAACCAAATTTAATTATGTGTCTACGGGGGCCTCATAAGAATATGAGGGCAAGTCAGGCAGTTGAGGCTTCTGTGCCATCCTGAGCTAAGGAATGGGATAGGAGACTGGGCATCAAAGGGGAGGACGGTAATTCACAGGGAAATAAGAAAAACAGATATTTGGTAATTAGATGTTTGTCTTGCCCTATACATAGGTCATTCAGATAAACGTTATCTGTGGTAACAGTCTGTCTCTGAGCCAGGGCCCCCCCTACCTCCATCTAAATTCTTTCAGGCCGTTGAAGGGGGAGCTAAAAAGCCTTTCCTGAGCCTGTGGGGCCTCCCCTGTCTTCAGCCCCAGACACTCTGCACGCCAGAGTGGCACATCTTGGGAAGGCTTGTTCTGAATCCCTTCACAGTCTTGTCTTTGTCTTATTGTACTTCATCATATCCCAATTCTTTAGAAGTTTTAACTTCATGTATATGTACTGTGTGGTAGACTGTTCCCCAGGAAGCAGATTCTGAGGTTTACATGCCGGAGTTTATTGGGGAGTGCTCTCACGATCAACGCTGGGTTACAGTTATAAGGCTTCAGCCCACGCTGCAGAGAGCTCTGACGAGGGTTGGTCCTTCAGAGTTACCTCAACTTCGGGTGAGAGAGCCAGGCCTTATACCTTTTATTAGTTATCTACTGTTGCGTAATAAATTACCCCCCAAAACATAGCAGCTTAGCACAGCAAATATTTATTATCTCATAATTTCGGTGGAGCAGGAATCCAGGGGCAGCTCAGCTGAACACCTCTGCCTCACAGTCTCTCACAGGCTACATCATGGTATCGGCCAGGGCAGCAGTCGCTTCAGGGTTTGACTGGGGCAATCCACTTCCCAGCCCACTCACATGCTGTTGGCAGACCTCAGAATAGCCACTTCCAAGTTCACTCACGTGGCTGTTGGTAGGCTTCCAGGCCCTCACTGACTTGTTGGCCAGAGACATCAGTTTCTTTCCATGGGACCTCCATAGGGCAGCCCACAATATGACCACTGGCTTCCCTCAGAGCAGACAAGCCAGAAAGAAAGTGAGAGTGCCCAAGACAGGCCACAGTCTTTCATGATGTAATCTCAAAAGTGACATGCCATAATTTTTGTCATATTCTATTCATTAGAAGCCAGTCCTTTGAACCAGCACACACTCAAGGAGAGGGAGTGACACAAGGGCTTGAACACTAGGAGGCAGGGAACTTTGGTGGCCATCTTAGAGGCTGCCTGCAAACCCCCATAGCAACCAGTCACTGGACGCAGGTTTCCCAAGATGGGACGCGACCTTGGGTGAAGCAGTTCTCTTCAGCTGAGGACGTTCCCAAAGAGAGCACACCGCTGAGCGTTGCAGGCTTAACAGCCTTCCTGACAGTTGGGGCAGTAAACCCTTCAGTCCTGAGTGGGATTTGGGTGGTACCAGACAGCATCCACTTCAATATGTATAGCTCTTAGTTAACTAGGATGTTTAATAAGCCAGAATTTCTTGGTCTTGTTATTTAAACTGTGCAACATGTAATATTTCCTTATCTGTTTTTGTGGTTTTGTTTCTAGCACTCTTAGAAACATCTTTTATATATGTTAATTTACAGAGTGTATTACAAGACTGGTGCATATATTCTTCCACTGGAAAACACTTTTTTTTTTTTAAATCTATTTTTAAAGGAGAAATTGTATTGTACCATGTATGAGAATCACTCTTTTTTTGATATAGAAGGTCAGTGGAAATTTTTCAGCAAACAGCATAAAACTAAATACTTCTTAGCTTACAATGAGTAATTGTTAAAAACCATTTTAACTGAGCTAAAAGATAGATTCTAAATGCAAAAGCATTTTCAAAGCAGTATTTACCCTTTTCTAGATATGTAGTATTGATAAAAGGAGCTAACAAGGGATTAGGAACAATGGATTTCTTTTTCAGATTATAAATTTTAATTGAATAAAGTTATAAGAATTGTATGTTGTCTTTAATCCTCTAATTTCTTTCAACTTTCAAGCATGGTTTTCTTTCTCTCTGTCTCTCTCTCTCTTTTAACTCTATTTTTTAGGTGAAGAAGACCAGGTTCCTGATTTTGTCACCTTTCTTTATCAAATAACCAGAGGAGTTGCAGCAAGGAGTTATGGACTCAATGTGGCTAAACTAGCAGATGTTCCTGGAGAAATTTTAAAGAAAGCAGCTAGCAAATCAAAAGAGCTGGAAGGATTAGTAAATATGAAAAGGTCAGAATGATTGTGCTGCATATTTTGATTTATAATGAAATCTTCCAAGTTGTCCCAGGAAGAGGATTGTCCTGTAAATGAACATCAGAACTTCCTTCAAGTGTCTCTTCAAGTATTGTGAAACATTTAATTACAATAAAATGAAAACAGCTCTTACCAAAGCTCACGTGAATTCACTCATGCCTCTCTAGTCAGGTCTTTATTAAGTTGATAAATTGGTCCTTTTAATCATTTTTCTAAAGAATTAACTCCTTAATATGTACCAACACATTCGTTGCCTAAAATATTCGTTTATGCAAAAAATTACTAATGGAAACCTCAATATATAAAATGTTTAGAGTACTTCTTTTATTCATATATTGCATTCAGATATGCAGTAGTTGCATTCAGAAATGAAGAATTCTGTCAGGACAGGAATGAAAATAATAATATCACATAACTAGGTGATTAGAGTCAGTATCCACACGTCACTTACTTTGTGGATTTGTTTGTGACGAAGTTTTCATTCTAACCGACTTCTCCATCATCTAGGAACGCTTTTGTGAATGCACTCACTTTTTACCCTGGATAGCCAGCAAGTATATAGTCAGTATATATACTAATCTTCATATAAACTTGAGACATACTTTGGAAGGAAGATATTCCTAGGAAAATATCATACTAATAAATAATAAATTATAGCCTTTTTTCCCCAAATATAAGATTATATTATAAAACAACATAAGCTCCTCACCTACCTCCTACCCCACTCCTTCTCTGCTTGGAGAGTCTGATCGGCCCGGGGCAGGACATGATTGCCCTGGTCCATAACCATATGACCAGGAGTGAACAGACTGTTAGTCCAATAGAACATCTTGGCTGACCACTATACTGTAAGAATATGTTTAGTTCTGGAAATCATCCCCTATTTAAATATTGAGATCTTAACACCTAATATTAGTTAAGCACTTGCCAACTTGTATACTGACGTACAGTTGTGCAACCAACTTCTCTTTCTCCTCTTCCTGCCTCTGTGGTTCTGCCTTGCACTCCACACTTTGCAGTGGTAAATGGTGGTGAACCAGGTCCAAAGTGCTGGAATACTATAAAAGACATGTCGTTTCCTCTGTTGACTTTCTCTTCTGGATCCTTTCCTCAATGCCAAGTTAGAAACAAATGTTATAATCAGTGACCGCTTGTTTCTAGTTATTTGTAACATAATAGATTAACATAAAATTTTTCTAGAGAGAAAAGTAATCATCTGTGAGAGTTTAAAAATAAGCTTAGCCCGTAGTTCTTTGGGCTGATGTAAATCCTCTCTTGTTGTCTTCTTATTTTTCTTTTTCCCTAAAGAAACTAGAATAAAACTTTACTACAAAAGATACATAAGCACGATGGTGATAAAATATGAGAGTTTATACATGTTGCTGTTATATAGCCTATAAAGCAAGAGCAGTGAAATTCACAGGTTATTTATAAATATTTTAACTCTTCCGACTAATATATGACATTTTGAAATCTAGAAAGTTATCTTAAAAAGACAGAATTATAGAAAGAGGCTGCATTGGGATGGAATCTGATGATTTATCAGGATACACTGCATTTATTGTTTTTCCTTTTCACTAAAAGTGCCTGTCACATCGATTCCATTGGCGAGATCAAAGAAAGCAAACTGAATCCAGTGCATTCATGTGGGTTTGGTAATAGCTAATATTTATTGAATGCTTGCTGTGTGCACCAGCAAGTCTGGGCAGTCAGTCCTTTGCAGCAGCCTAGACACTGTGCCAGTTACTGTTCTTATTGCTTTACATACATTAACTCATTCCTTACGACAGCCTTGTGAGATAGGTACTGCTGTCATCCCCATGTTATAGTTGGGGAAAATGAGGCCAGGTGGGGGTAGGAAGCTGACCAGGAAACCAGGGTCACGCAGCTAGTTGGTGCTGGAGCAGTGATTGGAACTCATATACTCCCTCTTCAGACCCTAAGTAGGTCTCTGTTATGTTGGCATTTTACTCTTTCCATAGCCTGCATTATATTATTAAATCAATTTTACTTTTCATCCTGTGAGCACACATAGCCTCTGGCTGAGTTAGAAGAGGGAGGAAGCTGGGCTTTCCCCTCCCCGGAGTCAGAGCTGATCCACAGCTTTGGTCTCTTGATTATAATAGCAGCACTGAAAAACTTGTTTCTCAGGAAGGCTGATGCTTCCTGACATAGCTTCCCAACCACAGCTTCCCAATCACCTTGCCTGTGAGTCTAATGTTACAGACTTTTCATAGCTTTCCATGAAATGTACTGGCCTCTAACAATTTCATTTATAAAAGAAATAGTATTTTATTTTCTCTCCAGGAAAAGGCTAAAGTGTTTTGCGAAGTTATGGACGATAAATGATGCAAATGATTTGCAAAAGTGGATGGATGAGTTCAAACTGGAAGAAATTACAGACTTCTCTTCCTGATGAAAATGAAGACTACGTTTTGGAACCAAAAAATAAAGAATTAAAAATACCAACTGTATAAAACAACTCTCTAGTAACAACCCATCTTTGTGTGACCTGAGCATAAAACCTGACCGTGGTATATTCCTTTTAGAAACAGGGAGGCCTTTTGTGTAGAAAGTCTGTTTCAGGTTCCTGCCATCCTTTTAAAAGTATAAACACTTTTGAATATTAGGATTTCTATCATGTCACTAGAAAATCTCATGGACGGTAAGATTCAAATAAAATCAGAAACTTCTAAGTAAAACCTGGAGTGGTAGAATATATAGTTCATGAACTTTTAGAGTGATATAAAAATTTAATGCATAATTTTATTTGTTTCAGTTCAGATAATTTGCAGCTGGTTGAAATGTCTTGCAGGAATATACATTTTCATTCGAACTAAAATAATTTTATAATGCCGCCAGTTTATTCACTGTAAGCATAAGAATTTTTGAAGAGAAATAGAAGGTATTATCAGGCTTTTAGAAACTAGAGCACAGAAAGAGTAAGGTCATATGAAATTTGAAAAGCTAAATATTGTCATAGTTTTAAGCAATTTGAAGGTTGTTGGATTAAATTATTTGTCATTCATTCAAGTAATAAACATATGATGAATACTTGCTATAATATATGATTTTTTTTCATGTTGAATTTGGGGGTTCTCAACTATTTGGGACATTTGTTACTTTTTAGGTTTAATTGTGGAACCAAGGTTGCTGCTTCTCCCAAGTACACAGAACTGAGCTTTCCCATTTTGGACCTTTCTGCTAATTGATGTAGCAAATGTATGGTCTTCCCGGTATTGAACCTTATAGCCATGTTGATTCATAACAATGCTACCTCCCTGCATGTTTAGGGTGACAGTGCTCAGCTTTGTCCCTGAGCTTTTTATAGCACTTACAACCTGGCTTCTCATATCTATTCTTTTTGTTTCTAAATATATGATCTTGCACAAAGGCTTTCCATCCTGTTTCCCACTCGGTTTTCATTCCTACTCAGTGAAATGCCTTCACTTGATGGCCACATTTCTAATTTCTTCTTTAGATTCTTTCTTTTTTTTTTTTTTTTTTTTTCTGCACTGCGCAGCTTGCGGGATCTTAGTTCCCCGACCAGGGATGGAACCTGCGCCCCTTGCAGTGGAAGTGTGGAGTCTTAACCACTGGACCGCCAGGGAAGGTCCCTTTAGATCATTTCTTACAATGGCCCTAACAGTGAGCCCTGGACACAGTCAATTAAGTCTCCCCAAGTTGATGACGAGCGGTTGGTTGCTATACTTTTGGGTCACTCACGCTTTAGCCCTGTGATTCCCCACCTTTATGGAGTTAGAATATGATGTAGTCTGATTCCTCCATCCTTCCAGAAATATTAACATACAGTGAAATTCTCAAACATATCTCCAAATAGAATTAGTTGGGATTTACTCTTTAAATTTTAAAAATAACACTTTTTAAGCAATGTTTCAATACTCCATAAGACCATAAATGTTTTATATTAACAGAGGTAGTGCTGTAACCTTACTGGCAGGCCAGCAGAAAACGGAGATGAATCCAGGAATGTCACGCTCATGCCTGAGGGAGCTGCAGGGACCAGCAATCACAGGTCATATCCAAGTGGATAGTTGGGGCTATCTCTGGCTTGCCCAGGCCAGTGTCAACATTCAAGCAGGTAAGAGTTTCAGGAGCCGTGTGTCCAGGGAGTGACGGTCCACAGTGTCTGGCAAGTGACAATGTGGAATATTACAAGGTAGATTCTCTAACATAAAGCAGGATATCAGCCAGCCAGCCAATTTGCAGGAGGTCAGGCCTGCTCCAAGTTTGGAAGAAGATCAGCATTGCCAAACTGCAATTCTAAGTGAGGCTCCTTCCCAGCCAGGGTGCTGAGGTGTTGAAGGGAAAGTTGTGTCAGAGTCCTAGACATGAAGATTGCACACATGCCATGGAGATTGGCAGGAAAGATGCCATTGATTGGGTATGTACTCCAGGTATCACACTTAAGGAGTGCTGCAATTCTAATATTAGATATAATGTCTTTGAGATCCTGATTTGATTTCCTTTAGTTATATACCTGGAAGTGGGATTGCTGGATGATATGGTAGTTCTATTTTTTATTTCTTGAGCAACCTCCATACTGTTTTCCATAATGGCTGTACCAATTTACAGTCTCACCAACAGGGTACAAGGGTTCCCTTTTCTCCAGACATTCACCAACACTTGTTACTGCTTGTCTTTTTGATAATAGCCATCCAAAGGGGTGTGAGCTGATATCTCATTGTGGTTTTATTTGCATTTCTCTGATGATTGTAGTCAGTTTTATAACGTTTTTATCACCCTAAAATCTGTTCTCATTAGCAGTTACTCTCCATTCCTCCCCCAAATCCCCAGTCCTAGACAGTCACTAACCTGCTTTCTGTCTCTATAGATTTGCTATTTTGGACATTTCATATGAATGGAATTATACAATATGTGGTCTTTGGTGTCTGGCTTCTTTCATTTAGCTTACTGTTTTCAAGGTTCATCCATGTTGTAGCAGGTAGCAGTACTTCATTCTTTTTCATTACTGAAAACTATTCCATTATATGTATATACCACATTTTGTTTATCCGTTCATCAGCTGATACACATTTGGTCTCTTTCCATTTTTTGGCTATTATGAATAGTTCTACTGTGAACATTTATGTACAGATTTTTATGTGGCAAGCCACAAGTTTTTTTTTTTAATTTAATTTATTTATTTATGGCTGTGTTGGGTCTTCATTTCTGTGCGAGGGCTTTCTCTAGTTGCGGCAAGTGGGGGCCACTCTTCAACGCGGTGCACGGGGCCTCTCACTATCGCGGCCTCTCTTGTTGCGGAGGAGCACAGGCTCCAGACGCGCAGGCTCAGTAATTGTGGCTCACGGGCCTAGTTGCTCAGCGGCATGTGGGATCTTCCCAGACCAAGGCTCGAACCAGTGTCCCCTGCATTGGCAGGCAGATTCTCAACCACTGCGCCACCAGGGAAGCCCCCACAAGATTTTTTTTTAGAGCTCCCCCCGATAATTCTAAAGTGCAGTCTGGTTTGTGAACCACTAGTCTCATAGATTACAAGTGACTAAACAATACTTTTCATTGGATTGACAGTCATTTGGTTTCTCTCCTCTGCTTAATCTATCATTTAGACAAAGCATGGCATACTGTAGAACCCCAATAAATATTTGTTGAAATAGAAAAGAAAAACCAAACCCTTTCATATTAGAAATCCAACGAAATGACTCTTCGTTTCATAATCAAGATACTATTTCACTAGGGATTCAAGATCCATGTAGAAGTATACTATATCTTAAAACAAAAAAATTAAAATTTCTTCTGCCAATTTGTCCAAGTTAGAGCCTGTTGTCTTGGTGGTAGTGGTAAGGTAGCTGGTGAAATAGTGCTCACTGCATGAATTCCAGAGTAAAGACTAGATTGAATCCAATGTGGTCTACAAATTATTGTAGAGCTTTACTAAGTTCCAAGATCAGTATTAATTACTGCTGTGCCAGGTAATTATAAAAGTGTCATTTGATGTTTCACACTAAGAACATGGGTGGAGAGCAAAAAGAAATTGGATTAATACCATCTGCGGTTTTTAACTTTGTAATTACCATCAATTCCTCTTTGGAACATTGTGGTTAGTATAGATTATTATCGTTAGGTTTATTAATGTTCAAAGAGGTACTACCATTAGCGAGATATCCATTCTGGTTTGCCTGGGATGAATCTGGGACATTCTGGTCTACACCTGTTTTCCTGGTGTACTTGTTAAGAGCCTCTTTCACTCAAAAGTGTCCTGTTTTGAATAATAAATTACGTGGTTACCCTAGTTTTAGGTGCTAATTCATGGACACACTTACCGACTTGACGGATTTTTAATGTCGTCTTTAAAAATTGATTTTTTTAACCCACTGTATGAACTGCTTTTTATCTGAACGATCTGCCAGTTGTTTTTTGCTTGTTTATAATAAATGCTTTACATTGTGGCATTTAGAAACTACCACTCTGGTAATTGGCATGTTAGGGCTTTACTACCTAATCTGTTTTTGAGACTAAATCCCCAGAGATAACTTTGTCATCGGCCTCGTCTCCATGAAGATGGTGGAGAGTGTGCACCCATATGATCATGAGACACATAGCAGGGCTGTCATCTGGCAGAAATAATTATTGATCTCAGGACGAAGAACCCTTTTCTCTAGTTGTTTTATCCTTTGCTCAAATCATCTTTTCATTGCCTTTGACTGTATCCTTTTTCTTTTTAACATTCAGAACAGTCATTTTATTTTCTACATCAGAAATATTATGTGCCATTTTAACCTCCTTTTCAGCCTCATGCTCCTTTTTTTTAAAACCTTACTTCCATGAAGTAAGGATGTAGGGATGTCCCGCCCTCTATCAGAATCACCTAAGGAGGTTTTATTCTATTTTATTTTTTAAAATTTTATTGAAGTATAGTTGATTTACAGTGTTATGTTAATTTCTGCTGTACAGCAAAACGATTCAGTTATACATATTTATATTCTTTTTCATATTCTTTTCCATTATGGTTTATCACAGGATATTGAATATAGTTCCCTGTGCTACACAGTAGGACCTTGTTGTTTTTCCATCCTATATATAATAGTTTGCATCTGCTAATCCCAAACTCCCATCCTTCCCTCCCCTATCCCTCCCTCCCCCTTGGCAACCTCAAGTCTGTTCTCTTTATCTGTGAGTCTATTTCTGTTTCATAGATATGTTCATTTGTGTCGTATTTTAGATTCCACATATAAGTGATATCATATGGTATCTGTCTGTCTCTTTCTGACTTAACTTCGCTTGGTATGATAATCTCTAGGTCCATCCATGTTGCTGCAAATGACATTGTTTCATTCTTTTTTAAGGCTGAGTAATATTCCGTTGTGTATATATACATATATATATATATATATATATATATACACAGACAGACACATATATATATACATAATTATACACACACACACACACATACACACATACACATACACACCACATCTTCTTTGTCCATTCGTCGATGGACATTCAGGTTGTTTCCATGTCTTGGCTATTTTAAATAGTACTGTTGTGAACATAGGGGTGTATGTATCTTTTTAAATTATAGTTTTGTCTGGATATATGCCCAGGAGTGGGATTGCTGGATCATATGGTAACTCTATTTTTAGTTTTCTGAGGAACCTCGATACTGTTTTCCAATAGTGCCTGTACCAGTTTACACTCCCACCAACAGTGTAGGAGGGTTCCCATTTCTCCACACTTCCTCCAGCATTTATTATTTGTAGACATTTTGATGATGGCCATTCTGACTGGTGTGAGGTGGTACCTCATTGTAGTTTCAGAATCACCTAAGGAGGTTTTAAATACAGATTTCTAGGCCTCAGTTTAGCTCTACTGAATCTGAATCTTTGAGGTTGGTACACAAGAATATCAGTCAATGTTACTTTTTGTCCTCATCTCTTCTTTCCCATTTTCTCTCTCCTTTCCTTTTCTCACTTCTCCCTACATGATTAGTCGTCTTATCTCCAAAGAGATTTGCTAAAACTCATATTCCTCGGATCATAACACTTCTCCAGGATTCTGTCTGGTTCAGTAACTCTGGTATGGAACCCAGGGAACTTTTTTTTTTTTGGATAGACTTTATTTTTTAGAGCAGTTTTAGGTTCACAGCAGAATTGAGGAGAAACTACAGAGACTTCCCGTGTACCCTCTGCCCACACAAGCACAGCCTCCACCACTGTCAGCATCCCCCACTAGAGCAGTACATTTGTCACAATCGATGACCCTTCATTGTCACATCATTATCACTCAAAGCCCGTGGTATATATACTAGGGTTCATTCTTGGCATTGTACATTATATGGATTTGGACAAGTGTTTAGTGGCATGTAGCCACCATTATAGTATCATATAAAATAGTTTCACTGCCCTAAAAATCCTCTAACTGCTTATTCATCCCTTTTTCTTCTCTAACCCCTGGTAACCACTGCTCTTTTTACCACCTTTGTTTTACAGTTTTGTCTTTTCCATTGCCTCTGTCATTTAGTTGGGATCATGCAGTATGTAGCCTTTTCAGATTGGCTCCTTTCACCTAGTAATATGTGTTTGTTTCCTCCATGTCTTTTCATGGCTTGATAGCTCATATTTTTAGCACTGAATAATATTTCATTGTCTGTTTTTATTACAGTTTATCCATTCAACTTACAAAGGACCTTGTAATTGCTTCCAAGTTTTGGTAATTACGAATAAAGCTGCTATAAATATCTGTGTGCAAGTTTTTGTGCGGACACAGTTTTGGGTAAATACCAAGGAGTGTGATTGCTGGGTTGTATGGTAAGAGTAAGTTTAGTTTTGTAAAAAGTTGCCAAACTCTCTTCCGAAATGACTGTGCCGTTTTTCATTCCCACCAGCAATGAAGGAGAGTTCCTGGTGTTCCACATCCTCACCAGCATTTGGTGTTCTCAGTATTTTGGACTTGGGCCATTCTGATAGGTGTGTAGGTTTATTGTGATTTTAATTTGCAATTCCCTAGTGACATACAATGCTAAGCATCTTTTCATATGCTTATTTGCCATATGTATCAATATATCTTTGGTAAGCTGTCTGTATAGGCCTTCTGCCTGTTTTTTTAATTGCAAGGTTCATTTTCTTATTGTTGCATTTTAAGAATTCTTTGTATTTTTTAAATAACAGTCCTTTATCAGATGTGTCTTTTGCAGGTATTTTCTCCCAGTCTATGGCTTGTTTTCTCATTCTCTTGACAGTGTCTTTTGCAGAGAGAAGTTTTTTTAATTTTGATGAAATCCAGCTTATCAACTATTTCTTTCATGGATCGTGCCTTTGGTGTTATACCTAAACAGTCATTGCCATACCCAAGGTCATCTAGATCTTCTCTGTTATCCTTTAAGAGATTTATAGTTTTGCATTTTACATGTAGGTCTGTGATCCATTCTGAGTTAATTTTTATGACAAGTGTAAGGTCTGTATCCAGATTCATTTTTTAAAATAGACTTTATTTTTAGAGGAGTTTTTGGTTCACAGCAAAATTGAGTGGAAAGTACCAAGAGGAAAGTTTATTTTTGAAATGAGTCTCATAAGTGATCTTGATGCAGATAGTTAAAGAATTGAGTTATGAGAAGCATGGTCATAATGCCTTCAAATTCTTATTCATAAGAAGTCAGTTCTGCAAATAACGGTGGGCCTTTAATTTCTCCAAACTCCTTCCATTTCTTTGTAACAGAATATTAGGCAAAAGAAACACATAAAGTTGCATTTTTGTGTTATGAAACTTAAAGGAGTGTCCATAAAGAGCATGCATGATGCCTCAAACTGTTCGTAAGCTCTCTGATATAATGGTACTTTATATTCTAAGTAACATTCCAGCCAATGTAGAGCATAATCAGGAAAGGAGATAATGAAAATCTTTCCAAGCATCAGCTCTGCTTCATGACCTTGAGCACTATAATTTTCTAGTGAACAGTAGCTTTGATATTATTAGTACACAAGCTAAGTTCTAAAATATTCTTTCACTGTAGGCACAAAAACAAGATGACCTTAGAAAAGAGTTGTTGATGGAACCAAAAATAAACTCTCACTTTGTAAGCAACAGGCTTACAGGTCCCTGTGTAAATTAATGCTGGTCAGCAGTGGTTTAACAAACCTTCAGTATTAGAAGCTCCAGAACAATCACTCCTATGTCAGATAGAAACCTTGAGTGAGGTTTGAATTAAAAAGTTATTGAGTTAGTGTTCTCTTGCAGTGAGAAAATGCAATTCCTTATTTATAGGAAGGAGCAAGTTGAAAATGTAACTTTTCTACGGAGGAAAGTACCAGAGACTTCAAGGCATCTTATTTAAATGTAAAAACTACATTTATTAGTAGCAGGTGAGTGTAGGTAGCCAATTGCAAGACATCTTACTATATTCAATTTAGCTACTGGCCTCAAAACAGAAGAAATAAAATGTTACGTAAATGTCTAACCACAGTTAAGATATTTTTTCGACTAAAATGATTCCTTCAGAACAGCAATTTATCATAAATTCATTGATCTGTGTTTAAGTGAATAACTGCAAACTTAGTTAATAGTGATAGATTCTATTTTAAGTTGCAAGAACAGAAAGACACTAGAGGATACACTGAAAGTAAGGAAAAGAGAAACAGCAGCCTAACTTGGGCTTATGGAAGAGGAGAAATTTGAATGATTTTCAGAATATAGCATATACAGTTCTATTTCTGTTGTTTAGTTATTTCATCAGCAACAGCGTTCGTTTTCTCCCTATGTGGCAGCTGTTCCACCATTGTAGTGAATCAGCTTTTCTCTGTTTTTGCTGCCTCTGCCATTACTGACTTTGTACTCTGTTTCTCTCTGTTTTCTGGCCTCTGCATTTCCGTCACTTATGCTTACTACCTTCTCTCCAGGGGTCTCTGTTTCTGCCCCCACTACCATTTTCTTACTTCCTTTTTTCTTCAGATGCCCTAAGAAGGCAGACTTGATTGGTTCAGTTTATCATGGTTGTTGCTGTTGGGTAGCTTGTCTTGGGCCACCACATGAGCAGCTGGTTGGCCTGGAGAGTAGCAACCCCAAGATCAAGCATCTACTCTGCTTAGTCAGTTCTGTCCAGAATGGCAGCTTCACTTTACCCAGCTTCACTTTACTATGAGCTTGGCAGCAACTTTGGGCACCAGTACAAGTGATTGATCTGATTTCATGAAAGTGCTGGAGGTTTGTGCAATATGTGAATACACTGGAAATCAGCCTTCTAGAAACAGAAAACCTCACTGGTTCAGCCTGGTTGGAGGAGTATTCCGACATACTCATCTGAATTAGTGAAATACCTGAAGTACAGAACATTTTGCACTATCTGTTTATAGATTCAGTAACATCTTAAAATTGAAAAGGAGACTATAACTAAAGGAAAGATAAAAATATCTGATCAGAAATACCATATGGTATCATTTATATGTGGAATCTAAAATATACTAATGAACTTATTTAAGAAACAGAAACAGACTCACAGACATAGAAAACAAACTTATGGTTACCAAAGGGGAAAGGGGGTGGGGGAGGGATAAATTAGGAGTTTGGGATTAGCAGATATAAGCTACTATATATAAAATAAACAACAAGGTCCTACTGTATAGCACAGGGAACTATAATATCCTATAATAAACCATAATGGAAAAGAATATGAAAAAGAATATATATATGCATATGTATATGTGTTTTTTATATATATATATAGAACTGAATCACTTTGCTGTACATCAGAAACTAATCCCACATTGCAAATCAACTATACTTCAATAAAAATAAACAAATACATATGTATAAAATAGATGACTAATAAGAACCTGCTGTATAAAAAATAAATAAAATTTAAAATAAATAAATGTATAACTAAAAATATCTGGTAGGTATGGAGAAACATAAGTGTTTTCATTACTACACAATAAACTTGATGAAATGTCAGTGTGTTCATGAAGAGTGAAGATCTTTAAATGATGAATCCAGAGTTAATGTTGAAATGTATATAGCATGACATGGAAAAGCTTTTTACATTTCTTCGGGAACGGAATAAAACTAGATACTGGTGGGAATACATGTACTAATGATAATGGCAGATCCTTATACTCTTAAGGTATTTAGGATTAAATCTCTGTTGAATGGGTTATAGAAAGAAATCCTGATGAAATACAAATAGGAGTGTGTTCTCTCCTTAGTAAATAAAAACCCTCTCAAATCCCATGACTCTAGCAGGCAGCCTAAAGATACTTCTGGATAAAAATATAAGGAAAATATGACAGTGAGTCTAGTACTTTTTGGTTCCTAACTGAGTTCTAAATTTCTGTGCCCTGCCATTTAGTATCTTCAAACAAGTCATATAAAATATCTCTGGAACTTGATTTTCTCCTCTGTAAAATTTTAATCAGTATAGTAACAAGTGACTCACTTAGCTTATTCGTAGGATTGTTCTAAGGGTCAAGTAGAAATGCATAAGGAAGAGCTCTATAATTATAACATGCCTGATAAATATCAAATACTGTTACAAATGACATGCTTGTTGTTTTGAGTATGACTGATAGAGATGACTAAATGGCCCAAGTTAGAAATCCCACAATACTGGCATTGAATGTATTATGAACATACGTGGGGAGACTTAATTCAGTCTAATTTTGGATAGCCTCTAAAATAGTTTTAAAACTTCTCTCACCCAGAATCAGGAGATTCAAACACAAATTGTTTCTATGAGAAATCCTCAAGGATTTTTTCCTGGGGCAAGGTTCCGAATTCTTTCATTGCTTTGAATAGGGTTGTGACAGTCCTAGAGCCTACTGAAAGCAAATGAAGGGTAGATATGGAATTTCCTTCATTGAGAAAATTCTTAAGTTTTCTAATTCCCCTTTTACTCTCCCCTCCCTTTGTTTTCCTCTAGCAAGAGACTGGTTTATCCATTTTCTAACTCCTTATGATGATAATTAATATTGTTTGAGTGATTATGCTAAGCACTGAGCTGAGTGCTTTAGATATTTCCTATTTAACCTTTGTAACAACCTCTGAGGTAATATCTCCATTTTTCAAATAAGGAAATACAGGCTTGGAGGGGAACTAAGTAACTTGCCTGTAATCATACATAACTGAGTTCTGAGCACTGAGTTAAAGAGTCAATATTCAAACAAAGGCAGTTGACCCCAAAGTCCTCATATTTAATAATGATACTTGTATGTTAACATTTTACAGCTATGAATTTTCCTCTAAATACAGCTTTAGGTATAATCCCATAAATTTTGATATTTTCATTGTAGTTAATTTCCAAACATGATATAAGTGCAGTTTTTATTTCTTCTTTGGTCTAAAGTTGAGACAGTTTTAAAATCATCAAGTAGTTGGGGTTGTTTGGGCCAAGTTCTTAGTTGCAGACAATACCTTTCCTTCGCAGTTCACAAAAGATAATTACTAGACACCAGATGTTCTACTATAACTGCTGCAGAGAAACCACATTCCAAGACAAAACCTGCCTGAGGAGGCATGTGATCTTCACTTTACAAAGTCAATTCTGCTAAGTCTCACACAACTATGTCTTGTTGGCGAAAGGTAGTCCATACATAACTTTAGCTTCAAGGGAATGGGAGAAATCCCTTTGGTCTTTGGCCTTCCAGCTCTTTTCTAGAGGAGGAAATATGACAGATGAGTTGAAGTTATATTGATTGAGCCAACCTGCAGCATCTGCTTTTGTTATTAATTCTGAGGGGTTTTTATCATCATGGTCTGAAAATATCAGTTTGAACTGAGTGGGTCTATTTATATGAGGATGTTTTTAAATAAATATATTGGAAAATTTTTGGAGATTTGTGGCAATTTGAAAAAACTTATAAATCAAGTAGCCTAGAGATATTGAAAAAGTAAGAAAAAGGGATGTTATCCATGTATAAAATATATGCAGACACTAGTCTATTTTATCATTTATTACCATAAAATGTACACAAATCTACTATAAAAAGTTAAAATTTACCAAAATTTAGACATACAAACACAGGCCATATGGCACCATCTGCAGATGAGAGAAATGTAAGCAAACATAAAGATGCAGTATTAAGTCATAATTGCATAAAATTAACTGTAGTACATACTACTATAATAATTTTGTAGCCACCTCCTGTAGCTGTTGCAGTGAGCTCAAGAGTTGTGAGTATCCACTTAAAATGCTGTGTGACGCTAGTCGTCTCTGTGTGAGCAGTTTGTTTCTCCAGTAAATTGTGTGTCACAGTAAAAAGTGATCTCTTGTGGTTCTTGCATGTTTTTTACCTTGTTTAATGCAATACCACAAACTTTGAAAAACACCATGGGACCATACAAAGTGCTGTTAGTGACACTGGAAGTGCTCACAAGAAGCAGAGAAAAGTCATGACATTACAAGAAAAAGTTGAATTGCTTGGTATGTATTATAGATTGAGGTCTGCAGCTGTGGTTACCTGCCATTTCAAGATAAATGAGTTCAGGGTAAGACACACTGTAAAAAAAAGAAAAGGAAATTCATGAAGCCATTGGTGCAGCTACACCAGAAGACACAAAAACCTTGCACTTTTTGCAAAATACATTTTTAGCTCGTATTGAAAATGCAGCTTTTATGTGGGTGCAGGATTGCTATAAAAAAGGCATATCTATAGACTAATACGATTTGAGAAAAAGTGGAGTCATTATATGCCAAGTTAAAGCAAAAGGAATGTAAAGGATCTAAAACTGGAGAATTTAATACCAGCAAGGGCTGATTTGGTAGTTACAGAGGTTTGGCTTAAAAAATGTCAAGTAACATGAGAAGCAGCTTCTGTTGACCAAGAGGCAGAAGACAAGTTCCCAGATGCCATTATGAAAAGTATTAAGGAGAAATGATATCTGCCTGAACAGGTGTTTAATGCAGATGAAAATGCCTTATTCTGGGGGAAAAAAATTCCACCAAGAGCACTTATTAGTAAGGAAGAGGAGCGTGCGGCAGGATTTAAGGCAGGAAGAGATAGGCTAACTACTGTTTTGTGAAAATACAGTCAGGTTTATGACCAAGACTGCCCTTACCTATAAAGCTGCTGACCCCTGGACCTTAATGGGCAAAGATAAACAAGAGCTGTCAGTCTTTTGGTTGTGCAACAAGAAGACCTGGACAACAGAACACTTTTTCTGGATTGATTCCAACAATGCTCTGTCCCTGAAGTCAGGAAATACCTTGGCAGTAAAGGACTGCCTTTTAAAGTTCTTTTCATATTGGAAAATGTCCTTGGCCACCCAGAACCCCATGAGTTCAATACTGAAGACATCAAAGTGATCTGCTTGCCCCCAAACACATCTCTAACTCAGCCTCTAGATTAGGGGGTCATAAGGACCTTTAAGACTCATTATGCATGGTCCTCTATGGAAAGAATTGTCAGTGCTATGGAAGAGAACCCAGATACAGAAAACATCATGAAAGTCTGAAGTGATTACACCATTGAAGATGCCATCATAGTTATAGAAAAAGCTGTGAAAGCCATGAAGCCCAAAGCAATAAATTCCTGCTGGAGAAAACTGTCCAGATGTTTGCATGACCTCACAGGTTTTACAACAAAGACAGTCAAGGAAATCATGAAAGAGATTGTGGATATGGCAAAAAAAAAAAAAAAAAAAAAAAAGATGGAGGGTGAAGTGTTTCAAGATATGAACCTTGGAAAAATTCAAGAGCTGGTAGACAGCAAACTAGAGAAATGAACAGAAGACAACCTGATGGAGATGGGTGCTTCCAAACCAGTGCCAGATGATGAGGAAGATGTAGAGGAAGCAGCGCCACGAAACATATTGACATTAGACAATCTGGCAGAAGAGTTTTGATTATACAAGACTGCTTTTGACTTCTTTCACGACACAGACCCTTCTATGATATGGACACTGAAACAAAAGCAAATGGTGGAAAAAGGATTGGTGTTGTATAGAAACATTCTTTAGATGCATGAGAAAGCAAAAAAGTCAGACAGATTACTGTGTGTTTCCATGAAGTTACACTGAATGCGCTTGCCTCTCCTGCCTCCTTTTCCACCTCTGCCACCCCTCAGACAGCAAGACAAAGCCCTCCTCTTCTTCCTCTCCTCAGCCTATTCAATGTGAAGATGACAAGGATGAAGACCTTTATGATGACTCACCTCCACTTAATGAATAGTAAGGAATCATTGTGCCATGCAGTTAATAAACTTATCTGTTGTGTATGTTTGTGTATCTTTGTGTGGAAATCTAGTAACTACGGCAAGAATTATATGAGATGTTTTTGTGTCATCATGATCATCTTCACTGCCTAAATATTCATGTTGTAGAACACCGTGTGCAAGACTTGCATTGAAGCGGATAGCCTATCTTTCCATAGGCATAAGGTGAGTGATATTTAATATAAAATTAATAATGTGTTAGCTTTCTTACTGTTTTATAACTTTGCTGTCAAAAAAAATTACCATACAGTATTCCTCTCTTTTGTAACTGAAGAAACCGCATATCAGACTATCATCACAAGTAAGTGGTTTTTTAAAAAAATTATAGTTGATTTACAGTATTAGTTTCAGGCATATAACATAGTGGTTTGTTGTTTTTGTAGATTATACTCCATTTAAAGTTACTACAGGGACTTCCCAGGCAGTCCAGTTGTTGAGCTTCTGTGCTTCCAACGTAGGGGACATTGGTTGGATCTGTGGTCAGGGAACTAGGATCCCACATGCTGCATGGTGTGGCCAAAAAGTAAAGTTACTACAGAATAATGGCTTTATTTCCCTGTACTGTACAATATATCCCTGTTGCTTATTTGTTTTTTACATAGTAGTTTGTATCACTTAATCCCCTACCCGTATCTTGTTCCTCCCCGCTTCCCTGTCCCCACTGGTAGCCACTAGTTTGTTCCTGTATCTGTGAGTCTGTTTTGTTATATTCATTCGTTTTATTTTTTAGATTCCACATACAAGTGATAACATAGAGTATTTGTCTTCCTGTGACTTATTTTACTAAGCATAATACCCTCTAGGTCCATGCACGTTGTTGCAAATGGCAGGATATCATTCTTTTTCTAATGGCTGCGTAGTATTCCATTTTTTATATATATCACATCTTCTTTATCCATTCATCTGTTGGTGGACACTTAGTTTGCTTCCATATCTTGGCTATTATAAATAATGCTGTTATGAACATTGGAGTGCATGTATCTTTTTGAATTAGTGTTTTCGTTTTCTTTGGATATATTCCCAGGAGTGGAGTTACTGGGTCATATGGTAGTTCTATTTTTAGTTTCTTGAGAAGACGCCTTACTGTTTTCCATAGTGGCTGTACCAATTTACATTCCCACCAAAAGTATATAGGGCCCCCTTTTTTCCACTTCCTTTCCAACATTTGTTATTTGCAGACTTTGATGATAGCAATTCTGACTAGGTTTGAAGTGACATTCATTGTGGTTTTGATTTGCATTTCTCTGATGATTAGCGATGTTGAGCATCTTTTCATGTCCCTGTTGGCCATATGTATATCTTCTTTGGAAAAATGTCTATTCAGATCCTCTTCCCATTTTTTAGTTTTTTTTTTTTTATATTGAGTTGTATGAGCTGTTTATGTATTTTGGATGTTAACCCCTTATTGGCTGCATCATTTGCAAATATTTTCTTCCAATCAGTAGGTTGTCTTTTCGTTTTGTCGATGGTGTCCTATGCTGTGCAAAAGTTTTTAAGTTTAATTAGGTCCCATTTGTTTATTTTTGCTTTTGTTTCTTTTGCGTTAGGAGACAGATCTAAAAAAAGATATTGCTACTATTTATGTCAAAGAGTGTTCTGCCTATGTTCTCTTTTAGGACTTGTATGGCTTCAGGTCTTACGTTTAGGTCTTTAAAAAAGTAAGTGTGGGGCTTCCCTGGTGGTGCAGTGGTTGAGAGTCCGCCTGCCGATGCAGGGACACAGGTTCGTGCCCCGCTCCAGGAGGATCCCACATGCCACGGAGTGGCTAGGCCCGTGCGCCATGGCCGCTGAGCCTGTGCGTCCAGAGACTGTGCTCCACAACGGGAGAGGCCACAACAGTGAGAGGCCTGTGTACCGAAAAAAAAAAAACAGGAAGTGTATGTGTGTGGTTTGTTTTTTTGTTTGTTTTAATGTAGCAGTGTTTCCAGTACTGTATTATGAATATGATTGTAAGCTGTATGCCATAAAAATTTTATGATCATTCATTAGTGTATAGGCTAGGCTACTGTGAAGCAATTGTATCAGTTACACTAGGCTACCATAAAATAATCATATTGCTGCTTCCTCATTATCAATGCATAATTGTTACATCTGTAAATAAATGTGAATTTCTCTTTAACATTTTCTTTTCATTTTTCATGTCTAGTGTTAGTAATACATATAGCATCTATAGTGTTTTGTATCATATAAGACAATATTGATATAGGTACTGACAGATGACTCATCTTGTAAGCAGATGTAAACTTATAGTATCAATAAATACAATGCAGTACTGTAAATGTATTTTCTCTTCCTTATGATTTTCTTAGTAACATTTTCTTTTCTGTAGCTCACTTTTTTGTAAGAATGCAGTATATAATACATATACCATGCAGAATATGTGCTAATTGGCTGTTTATTTTATCAGTACGGTTTCCAGTCAACAGTAGGCTATGAGGAGTTTAGTTTTGGGGAAGTCAAAAGTTATATGTGAATTTTCAACTGCCTGGGGTGACAGTGCCCATAACCCTTGCATTGTTCAAGGGTCAATTGTATTTAGCTTTTCTTCAAAGAATTATAAAAATCATAGTCTAGGGGCTTCCCTCGTGGCACAGTGGTTGAGAGTCCGCCTGCCGATGCAGGGGACACAGATTCGTGCCCCAGTCCGGGAAGATCCCACATGCTGCGGAGTGGCTGGACCCTGAGCCTGCGTGTCCGGAGCCTGTGCTCCGCAACGGGAGAGGCCACAACAGTGAGAGGCCTGCGTACTGCAAAAAAAAAAAAAAAAAAAAAAAATTATAGTCTATTTGGTATCTACACTTGCCACGTATGTTTGTATTTATCTCTTTCTTTAAGTGAAAATAATGCTTATCTCCAGCTTTTTCATACCAAAACTTTTCTATGAGTTCTTTATTGTAATGCAGCAGCTTAGTTAGATTATAGTTTAACAATATTTTTTACAAAGGTTTCATTGGTTATTGTATTTCCTGAATTCTTGCATATATGGACATAGTTTATTTTGCACGTATAAATGAATGGAAGCTTGGCTTTTTAGGATCTCATTGTTTCATTCAAGCACCATAGACTTTGCATCCTTGTCTTTTGGTATCTAATGTTGCTGAAGAAGAATATGCAGTCAGTCTTATTTTCCTTTAGGATGACATTTTTCCTGTGCATAGATACTTGTATGATTTTTTCTTTATCCTTGAAGTTCATCAGTATAACCAGAATTTGTTTCATTAATGACCATATTCTATTATTTTTTTAAACATGTTGATCCCTTTCATTCTGCATGTTCTAGCTTTCCTTTCACATGGAAAATTTTTCTTCTATATATTTGAGCATATTTTTTTTTGTTTCATGCCCTGTTATCTTCTTTAGAAAACTCAGTTACCATATGTTGACTCTTTATCGTTTTCTGTATGGTTACTCATTTAATAATAACGTTCAAATCTGTATCCTCATCTATTATTTCTTATCCTCCATTACTATCCCCTTCTCTTTACCTTTGTTTTTTCAGATGCTAAGACAGCATAGGACACATTTTCCCCTAAAAGTTTATCAAATTGTCTGGAGGAATTCTTCAGATGTGTATTCTGCTTTTATCTTTTTGTGTTATAACCCTTTTCTTAATTATAAAAATTATTTTTGCATGGATCATATACAATTTTTTTTATCTTCGAATTGAGGCAATTCTGTGTAGAACTGCTCTTTGCCCAATATAGTAAAAGTAATAATGCTTCTGCCTTTTTCTTTATGTTTTCATCTTATAATCTTTATGCAATCATTCAATTATGTTCCGGGCAGGCAGGCAGGGAGGAGTGACATTAGGCAGCAAGAAATCAGCCAACCCACTTCAGGTATGCTGTCTCCAAATATATAATCACATAGTTATTGCATCTTCCATCACTATCTAGTTTGGGGTCTATCTAGTTTGGCATAACGGGGAGAGGATTCTAACAATCCCAGATTTCTCATGTCCATCTCACTTCAGAGTGCAGGACAGTGTGAGGTCCTGCCTCTCGCAAGCCCTTTGTTTGGAAAGTCTGGTCTTACCTATTTCTGTACAGTCATCTTTGTTCTGGTAGAGCTAGTTTCATCATCTCCTCACCTTCCTCCCTGGTTAGGAAACCAGATAGGGGGAAATAAAAATGACATGGCTGACAGACAAAATCATATATATATATATATATACACACACACACACACATATATATCAAGTACAGAAAGAAACAAAACCAATATATGTTGTTAGAAGGGCTCCCATGGAAAAGGACAATAGGGGCTTCTGTAGTGATGATAATATTCTTTCTTGAGATGATGCTAGTTACATGGGTGTGTTTATTTAATTCATTTTGTGTGTGTAGTATACTTCAGTAAGAAGGTTTTGTTTTTAATAATATGCTGAAAGGTCATTCTTCAAATGCTTCACTGTAGGCTGGTGTGAAGGTGTGTGCTTACTACCCCTGCTGTGTTTATCCACACCCTTAATCTAGCTATATCCAATGTAAGCATTGTTGAGAGGGCTCACCATATTTTCCCCTCCCTCCCTACACCTGTATCCTTGAGATAAGACTAGATGTATGTCAAATTTCTGCATCCTCCTTCAGTTTTTGTATCCCAATTTTACTGTATTTGACAAACATTCTTCAGAGTCTATTCAATGGGATTATGGCTGCACTGATTTCATTATAGATATTTCCTTCTTCACGTTTGGCCCTGTTTGTTATTTCTGGGTATCAGAGGGGAAAAAATAGATTTATGCATTTTATGTTCCTCTCATGTTTCCTGGAACTTTAATCTTTCCTCTTTTTAAAATGATGAATATTGGCACAATTTTGACCCTAAACCAAATCATAGACGTCCTGCTTGGGATCAGCTCATTTTTTAAAAACAAAAAGTAAATCACTATTCCTTCTGAAGAATCCTTTAAATATATATCTAATGCACATGGTTTCTGAGGCTATTAGTTGTGTTCTGAGAAGAACTTTGCTTAAGAATTCCTTGTTAGTTCTCTGCTGCCTCTTTGTAGCTGCATCTTGCCCTGGTGGAGCAGCACATAGAACTGTTTCTTTGTGTAAAACATGCCACTAATTACTGTAGTCTTATGCATTTTAACGATTGTTGTGCTTTGTACTCAAGCTCTGAGGTATACTTGTTGTGAAGGTTGAGTCAAAATGAAGTAGAGGTATAGTAGTTTCCAATGACCAAAGCAAAGAAGAAAACTTAAGGATGAGAAAATCTGTCTTTGAAGCTCATACTCTGTTTGGGTTGTGATTGATTTTTTTTGTGCTCTATTGGTAATATTTTAACAATGTCTAATATTTATAATTAATAATATTAGACACAACTTATAATATTCATATCAACAGTTGTAAGATAGATGATAAAACATCTGACTACTCTCATGCTTATTTCCCCAAATATTCCATTTCCCTGATTAAGGAATAATATCAAGTCCCTTAAAAAATAAAAATGAGTGCAGACTTTAATTTCCACTTAAGGTGCAGTAAGCACACTCCTTTTTGTCTTACCTGTGATTAGCAGAATAACTGAGGCAGAAGAACAGATAAGCGACCTGGAAGATAGAATAGTGGAAATAACTGCTGCAGAACAGAATAAAAAAAAAAAAAGAATGAACAGAATTTAGGATAGCCTCAGAGACTTTTGAGACAACATTAAATGCACCAACGTTCAAATTATAGTGGTCTCAGAAGAAGAAGAGAAAAAGAAAGGGTCTGACAAAATATTTGAAGAGATTATAGTCAAAAACTTCCCTAACATGGGAAAAAAAGAGTCAATCAAGTCCAGGAAGCAC
Organism: Aethalodelphis obliquidens; assembly: GCF_003676395.1. Taxonomy (NCBI): domain Eukaryota; kingdom Metazoa; phylum Chordata; class Mammalia; order Artiodactyla; family Delphinidae; genus Aethalodelphis; species Aethalodelphis obliquidens. The sequence goes on along the minus strand of NW_020837948.1, from coordinate 53,459,479 downwards.
AGAGAGTACCATACAGGATAAATCTAAGGAGAAACATGACAAGACACATATTAAACTATCAAAAACTGAATACAAAGAAAAATATTAAAAGCAGCAAGGGAAAAGCAACAAATAACTTACAATGGAATCCCCATAAGGTTAACAGCTGATCTTTCAGCAGAAACTCTGCAAGCCAGAAGGGAGTGGCAGGACATATTTAAAGTGATGAAAGGGAAAATCCTATAACCAAGATTACTCTACCCAACAAGGAGCTCATTCAGATTCAACAGAGAAAGTAAAACCTTTACAGACAAGCAGAACTTAAGAGAATTCAGCACCACCAAACCAGCTTTACAAACAAATGCTAAAGGAACTTCTCTAGGCAGGAAACACAAGAGAAGGAAAAGGCCTACAAAAACAAACCAAAAACAAGAAAATAGTAATAAGAACATACCTATTGATCATTACCTTACATGTAAATGGATTAAATGCTCCAAACAAAGGATACAGACTGGCTGTATGGATAAAAAAACAAGACTCATATATATGCTGTCTACAAGAGACCCATTTCAGACCTAGGGACACATACAGACTGAAAGTGAGGGGATGGAAAAAGATATTCCATGCAAATGGAAATCGAAAGCTGGAGTAGCAATACTCATATCAGACAAAATAGACGTTAAAATAAAGACTATTACAAGAGACAAAGAAGGACACTACATAATGATCAAGGGATCTATCCAAGAAGAAGACATGACAATTGTAAATATTTATGCAGCCTACATAGGAGCACCTCAATACATAAGGCAAATGCTAACAGCCATAAAAGGGGAAATCAACAGTAACAATAATAGTAGGGGACTTTAACACCCCACTTTCACCAATGGACAGATCATCCAAAATGAAAATAAATAAACACAAGCTTTAAATAACACATTAGACCAGGTGGAATTAATTGATATTTAAGGCCATTCCATCCAACAACAACAGAATGCACTTTCTTCTCAAGTACACATGGACAACTCTGCAGGATAGATCATATCTTGGGTCAATTTACCCATGAAGCCTTGGTAAATTTAAGAAAATTGAAATTGTATCAAGTATCTTTTCCAACCACAACGCAATGAAACTAGATATCAATCACAGGAAAAAAACTGTAACAAATACAAACACATGGAGGCTAAACAATATGCTACTAAATAAGCAAGAGATCACTCAAGAAATCAAAGGAAATCAAAAAATACCTAGAAACAAATGACAGTAAAAACACAATGACCCAAGACCTATGGGATGCAGGAAAAGCAGTTCTAAGAGGGAAGATTATAATAATACAATCCTACCTCAAGAAACAAGAAACATATCAAATAAACAACCTAAACTTACACCTAAAGCAATAGAGAAAGAAGAACAAAACAAAACAAAAACAAACAAAATCTTAGTTAGCACAAGGAAAGAAATATAAAGATCAGATGAGATATAAATGAAAAAGAAATGAAGGAAACAATAGCAAAGATCAATAAAACTAAAAGCTGTTTCTTTGACAAGATAAACAAAATTGATAAACCATAAGCCAGACTCATCAAGAAAAAAATGGAAAAGTCTCAAATCAACAGAATTAGAAATGAAGAAGGAGAAGTAACAACTGACACTACAGAAATACAAAGGATCCTGAGAGATTACTACAAGCAACTCTATGCCAATAAAATGGACAACCTGGAAGAAATGGACAAATTCTTAGGAAAGCACAAGCTTCTGAGACTGAACCAGGAAGAAATAGAAAATATAAACAGACCAATCACAAGCACTGAAATTAAACTGTGATTAAAAATCTTCCAACAAACAAAAGCCCAGGACCAGAGGGCTTCGCAGGCAAATTCTATCAAATATTTAGAGAAGAGCTAACACCTATCCTTCTCAAACTCTTCCAGAATATAGCAGAGGGAGGAACACTCCCAAACTCATTCTACAGGGCCACCATCACCCTGATACCAAAACCAGACAAAGATGTCACAAAAAAAGAAAACTACAGGCCAATATCACTGATGAACATAGATGCAAAAATCCTCAACAAAATACTAGCAAACAGAATCCAACAGCACATTGAAAGGATCATACACCATGATCAAGTGGGGTTTATCCCAGGAATGCAAGGATTCTCCAGTATACACAAGTCATTCAATGTGATACACCATCTTAACAAATTGAAAGATAAAAACAATATGATAATAGATGCAGAAAAAGCTTTTGACAAAATTCAACACCCATTTATGATAAAAACTCTCCAGAAAGTGGGCATAGAGTGAACCTACCTCAACATAATAAAGGCCATATATGACAAACTCACAGCCAACATCATTCTCAATGGTGAAAAATTGAAACCATTTCCTCTAAGATCAGGAACAAGACAAGGCTGCCCACTGTCACCACTATTATTCAACATAGCTTTGGAAGTTTTAGCCACAGCAATCAGGGAAGAAAAAGAAATAAAAGCAATCCAAATCAGAAAAGCAGTAAAATTGTCACTGTTTGCAAATGACATGATACTATACATAGAGAATCCTAAAGATGCTACCAGAAAACTACTAGAGCTAATCAATGAATTTGGTAAAGTAGCAGGATACAAAATCAATGCACAGAAATCTCTTGCATTCCTATACACTAACAGCGAAGAATCTGCATGAGAAATTAAGGCAACAATCCCTTTTACCATTACAACAAAAAGTTAAAAATACCTAGATATAAACCTACCTAAGGAGACCAAAGACCTGTATGCAGAAAACTATAAGACACTGATGAAAAAAGTCAAAGATGATACAAACAGATGGAGAGATACACCATGTTCCTGGATTGGAAGAGTCAACATTATGAAAATGACTATACTACCCAAAGCAACCTACAGATTCAATGCAATCCCTATCAAACTACCAACACATTTTTCACAGAACTGGAACAATAAGTTTCACAATTTGTATGGAATCACAAAAGACCCTGAATAGCCAAAGCAATATTGAGAAAGAAAAACGGAGCAGGATGAACCAGGCTTCCTGACTTCAGACTATACTACAGAACTACAGTAATCGAGACAGTATGGTACTGACACAAAAACAGAAATATAGATCAATAGAACAGGATAGAAAGCCCAGGGATAAACCCACACACATATAGTCACCTTATCTTTGACAAAGGAGGCAAGAATATACAGCCCCTGCAATAAGTGGTGCTGGGAAAACTGGACAGCTACATGTAAAAGAATGAAATTAGAACACTCCCTAACACCATACACAAAAATAAACTCAAAATGGGTTAAAGACCTAAATGTAAGACCAGACACTATCAAACTCTTAGAGGAAAACATAGACAGAACATTCTATGACATAAATCACAGCAAGATCCTTTTTGACCCACCTCCTAGAGAAATGGAGATAAAAACAAAATTAAAAAGTGGGGCCTAATGAAACTTAAAAGTTTTGCACAGCAAAGGAAATCATAAACAAGAAAAGACAACCCTCAGAATGGGAGAAAATATTTGCAAAGGAAACAACTGACAAAGGATTAATCGCTAAAATATACAAGCAGCTCATGTAGTTCAATATCAAAAAAACAAACAAATCCAAAAATGGGCAGAAGACTTGAATAGACATTTATCCAAAGAAGATATACAGATTGCCAACAAACACATGAAAGAATGCTTAATATCATTAATCATTAGAGAAATGCAAATCAAAACTACAATGAGATATCATCTCACACTGGTCAGAATGGCCATCATCAAAAAATCTAGAAACAATAAATGCTGGAGAGGGTGTGGAGAAAAGGGAGCACTTGCACTGTTGGTGGGAATGTAAATTGATACAGCCACTATGGAGGACAGTATGGAGGTTCCTTAAAAAACTACAAATAGAACTACCATGTGACCCAGCAATCCCACTACTGGGCATATACCCTGAGAAAACCATAATTCAAAAAGAGTCATGTACAAAAATGTTCATTGCAGCTCTATTTACAGTAGCCAGGACATGGAAGCAACCTAAATGTCCATCAACAGATGAATGGTTAAAGAAGATGTGGCACATACATACAATGGAATATTACTCAGCCATAAAAAGAAACGAAATTGAGTTATTTGTAGTGAGGTGGATGGACCTAGAGTCTGTCATACAGAGTGAAGTAAGTCAGAAAGAGAAAGACAAATACTGTATGCTAATATATGGAATCTAAGAAAAAAAAAAAGGTCATGAAGTACCTAGTGGTAAGACGGGAATAAAGACACAGACCTACTAGGGTATGGACTTGAGGATATGGGGAAGGGGAAGGGGAAGCTGTGACAAAGTGAGAGGGTGGCATGGACATATATACACTACCAAATGTAAAATAGATAGCTAGTTGGAAGCAGCCGCATAGCACAAGGAGATCAGCTCGGTGCTTTGTGACCACCTAGAGGGGTGGGATAGGAAGGGTGGGAGGGAGGGAGACGCAAGAGGGAAGAGATATGGGAACGTATGTATATGTATAACTGATTCACTTTGTTATAAAGCAGAAACTAACACACCATTGTAAAGCAATTATACTCCAATAAAGATGTTAAAAAAAATAAAAAGTAAAAACAAAAAAACCACAAAGAAAAAAAAGAGTCATGTACCACAATGTTCATTGCAGCACTACTTACAATAACCAAGATATGGAAGCAACCTAAGTGTCCATCGACAGATGAATGGATAAAGAAGATGTGGCACATATATACAATGGAATATTACTCAGCCATAAAAAGGAATGAAATTGAGTTATTTGTAGTGAAGTGGATGGACTTAGAATCTGTCATACAGAGTGAAGTCAGAAAGAGAAAAACAAATACCATATACTAACACATATATATGGAATTTTTTAAAAAAGGTTCTGATGTACCTAGGGACAGGACAGGAATAAACATGCAGATGTAGAGAATGGACTTGAGGACAGTGGGGGTGGGAAGGGGAAGCTGGGACGAAGTGAGAGAGTAGCATTGACATATATACACTACTAAATGTAAAACAGATAGCTAGTGGGAAGCAGCCGCATAGCACAGGGAGATCAGCTCGGTGCTTTGTGACCACCTAAATAGGTGGGATAGGGAGGGTGAGAGGGAGATGCAAGAGGGAGGGGATATGGGGATATATGTATATATATAGCTGATTCACTTTGTTATACAGCAGAAACTAACACACCATTGTAAAGCAATTTTCCTCCAATAAAGATGTAAAAAAAATGAGATCCAATAAAATATGTATACACATTAAATAAATAAATGAATAAATACATTAATAATTTAAAAATTTATTATTACAAAATCAATTGATGTAATCCACCATATTAACAGACTAAAGCATAAAAACCATATGATCATATCAATCGATGTAGAAAATGCACTTGAAAATATTCAACATCCATTCTTTATTTAAAAAAACAAAAGAAAACAAACTGGGAATACAAGATCCTTAAGTTGATGCAGGGGAAAAAAAAAACAAACAACTTACTGCTAACATCATTCCTAATGGTGAAGGACCAAATACTTTTCCCTAAGATTGGGAAAAAGGCAAGAATATCTGTTCTCAGCATTTCTATTTAGCATCATAAGTTCTGGCCAGTTTAATAAGACAAGAGACAGAAATAAGAAGCATGCAAGTTGGAAAGGAGAAAACAAAAGTTAATTCAGAAACAATATGATTGTCTATGTAGAAAATCCACAGGAGTGTATAAAAAAGCTCCTAGAACTAATTAGTCAGTTTAGCTGCAGGATACACAGTTGACATAAAAATCAAGCACATTGCTGTATACTAGCCATTAGCAATTGAAAGATGAAATTTAAAAAGAAGTACCATTTACATAGTTCCCCCCAAATAAAATACTTTTAAGTCTAACAAGATATCTGCAGAATCTGTATGTCGAAAATTAGAAACATTGATTAAATAAATCAAAGAAGACCTAAATAAATGAAGAGATACTACTCATGGATTTGGACATTCAGTATAATTAAGATGTCAATTCTCCCAAATTGATCTATAATTAATGAATTCTAACCCAAATCTCAGCAGATTTTTTTTGTAGATATAGACAAGCTTGTTTTAATATTTGTATGAAAAGGCAAAACAACTTTGAAAAAGAAAAAACAAGTTGGAAGACTCATCTTACTTGATTTTAAGACTCAAAAAGTACAGTAATCAAAACAGTGACATTTGCAAAAGGATAACTGCATAGATCAGAGGAATAGAATAGACTAAGTCCAGAAATAAACCCACACAAAAAGGTCAATTGATTTTTGACAAAGAAGAAAGGCAGTTCCCTGGAGAAAATATAATCTTAGATGTTAGAACTACTGGACATCCATGTGCAAAAAAAAAAATGACCCTGACCTCTACTATACTCCTTGTACAAAAATTAACTCAAAATTTACTGTAGACCTAAATGTAAATGTAAAACTGTATAATTACTAGAAGAAAACATAGGAGAAAAATCTTCATGACTTTGGATTAGGCAAAGAGTTTTTAGATATGACATCAAATACAATACAATTTAAAAATGGACCTTCATCAAAATTTTTTAAAAAACACTTTTTTTTAACATCTTTATTGAAGTATAATTGCTTTACACTGTTGTGTTAGTTTCTGCTGTATAACAAGGTGAATCAGCTATATGTATACATATATCCCCATATCCCCTCCCTCTTGCATCTCCCTCCCACCCTCCCTATCCCACCCCTCTAGGTGGCCATAAAGCACCAAGCTCATCTCCCTGTGCTTTGCAGCTTCTCCCCAGTAGCAATCTGTTTTACATTTGGTATTGTATATATGTCAATGCCACTCGCTCACTTCATCCCAGCTTACCCTTCCCCCTCCCAGGTCCTCAAGACCACTCTATACATCTGCATGTTTATTCTTGTCCTGCCCCTAAGTTCTTCATATCCTTTTTTTTTTTTTAGATTCCATATATATGTGTTAGCATACTGTATTTGTTTTTCTCTTTCTGACTTACTTCAGTCTGTGTGACAGACTCTAGTTCCACCCACCTCACTACAAATAACTCAATTTTGTTTCTTTTTATGGCTGAGTAACATTCCATTGTTTATATGTGCCACATCTTTATCCATTCATCTGTCGATGGACACTTAGGTTGCTTCCATGTCCTGGCTATTGCAAATAGTGCTGCAATGAACATTGTGGTACATGACTCTTTTTGAGTTATGGTTTTCTCAGGGTATATGCCCAGTAGTGGGATTGCTGGGTCATATGGTAGTTCTATTTGTAGTTTTTTAAGGAACCTCCATACTGTCCTCCATAGTGGCTGTATCAATTTACATTCCCACCAACAGTGCAAGAGGGTTCCCTTTTCTCCACACCCTCTACAGCATTTATTGTTTGTAGATTTTTTTGGTGATGGCCATTCTGACTGGTGTGAGGTAATACCTCATTGTAGTTTTGATTTGCATTTCTCTAATGATTAGTGACATTGAGCATCCTTTCATGTATTTGTTGGCAATCTGTTTATCTTCTTTGGATAAATGTCTATTCAAGTCTTCTGCCCATTTTTGGATTGGGTTGGGTTTTTTATTTGATATTGAGCTGCATGAGCTGCTTGTATATTTTGGCAATTAATCCTTTGTCAGTTACTTCCTTTGCAAATATTTTCTCCCATTCTGAGGGTTGTCTTTTCCTCTTGTTTATGGTTTCATTTGCTGTGCAAAACTTTTAAGTTTCATTAGGTCCCATTTGTTTATTTTTATTTCCATTTCTCTAGGAGGTGTGTCAAAAAGGATCTTGCTGTGATTTATGTCATAGAATGTTCTGCCTATGTTTTCCTCTAAGAGTTTTATAGTGTCTGGTCTTACATTTAGGTCTTTAATCCATTTTGAGTTTATTTTTGTGTATGGTGTTAAGGAGTGTTCTAATTTCATTCTTTTACATGTAGCTGTCCAGTTTTCCCAGCACCACTTATTGCAGGGGCTGTCTTTTCTCCATTGTGTATTCTTGCCTCCTTTGTCAAAGATAAGGTGAGCAAAGATACGCAGCAGTGAGAGGCCCGCGTACCGCAAAAGAAAAAAGAAAAGAATCCTTGCATTCCTGGGATAAACCCCACTTGATCAGGGTGTGTGATCCTTTTAATGTGCTGTTGGATTCTGTTTGCTATTATTTTGTTGAGGATTTTTGCATCTATGTTCATCAGTGATATTGGCCTGTAGTTTTCTTTTTTTGTGACATCTTTGTCTGGTTTTGGTATCAGGGTGATGGTGGCCTCGTAGAATGTGTTTGGGAGTGTTCCTCCCTCTGCTATATTTTGGAAGAGTTTGAGTAGGGTAGGTGTTAGCTCTTCTCTAAATATTTGATAGAATTCGCCTGTGAAGCCCTCTGGTCCTGGGCTTTTGTTTGTTGGAAGATTTTTAAACACAGTTTAATTTCAGTGCTTGTGATTGGTCTGTTTATATTTTCTATTTCTTCCTGGCTCAGTCTCGGAAGCTTGTGCTTTCCTAAGAATTTGTCCATTTCTTCCAGGTTGTCCATTTTACTGGCATAGTGTTGTTTATAGTAATCTCTCAGGATCCTTTGTATTTCTATAGTGTCAGTTGTTACTTCTCCTTCTTCATTTCTAATTCTGTTGATTTGAGTCTTCTCTCTTTTTTCTTGATGAGTCTGGCTAATGGTTTATCAATTTCGTTTATCTTCTCAAGGAACCAGCTTTTAGTTTTATTGATCTTTGCTATCGTTTCCTTCATTTCTTTTTCATTTATTTCTGATCTGATCTTTATAGTTTCTTTCCTTCTGCTAATTTTGGGGGTTTTTTTGTTCTTCTTTCTCTATTGCTTTAGGTGTAAGTTTAGGTTGTTTATTTGAGATTTTTTCTTATTTCTTGAGGTAGGCTTGTATTGCTATAAACTTCCCTCTTAGAACTGCTTTTGCTGCATCTCATAGGTTTTGGGTCATCGTGTTTTCATTTTCATTTGTTTGTAGGTATTTTTTTATTTTCTCTTTGATTTCTTCTAGTGATCTCTTGGTTATTTAGTAACGTATAAAACATAACTTTTGACCTGCAAAATACACTGTTAAGAGAATGAAATGTCAGCTATATACTGGGAAAAATATTTGCAAATTCCATATCAAACAAAGGACTCATAACCATAATATATAAAGGACTCTCAAAACAGCAATAAGGAAACAATTCAGTACCTGAATTGCCAACAGATTTTAACAGACTGGTCACCAAAGAAGAGAACTGAATGGGAAATAAGCACATAAAATAATGTGCAACACCATTAGTTATTATAGAAATGTAAATTAAAGCCACAGTAAGATACCACTGCACACCTATTAGAGTGTCTTAAAACACACACACAAAACCAAATGCTGGTGAGAATATGGAGCAACTGGATTTCTTATACTTTGCTAGTAGGAAGCCACTTTAGAAAACAGTTTGGCAATTCTATTAAAGTTAAATATGCATTTGCCATGTGATTTAACATTCCTACTCTTAGTTATTTACCCTAGAGAAACAAAAACTTGTATCCACACAAAAACTTAGACATGAATGTTTATAACAGCATTATTCATTATGGCCCATTACTGGGAACAATCCAAATATCTTACAGCTGGCAGCTGGATAAACAAACTATGACAGTTCCATACAATGGAATACTTTGCAGGAAGGAAAAGGAACAAATGATTGATACAAACAACATGGGTAAATCTCTCATGTATTATTCTGACTGAAAGAAGCCAGTTCCAAAAGGTTACATACTCATGATTTTACTTATGTGACATTCTGGAAAAGGCAAACTATAGGGAGGAAGAACAGATTAATGATTGCTTGGGATTAGCATTGGAGGAGGGTAGAATGTAACAAGAGAAATTTCGGGGAGTTCTGTATCCTTATTGTGTTTGTGATTACACAAACCTGTGCATATACTGAAGCACATAGAACTGTACCTCAAGAGTACATCTAACTGTGTGTAAATTAAAAGACAAAACAATATTTAAAAACAATGCAGATCATTTTAAAATACATTATCATCTATGTCAGTTTAAAAATTAATAGTCTTTAAAATGAAGGAAATTCTGACACATGCTGCAACATGGTTGAACCTTAAGGACACTATGCTAAATGAAATAAGCTAGTTATAAGATGACAAATACTGTATGATTCTACTTATATGAAGCACCTAGAATAGTCAAATTCATACAAACAGAAAATAGAGTAGTGGTTTAGAGGATGGAGTAATGGAGAGTTACTGGTAAATGGGTACAGAGCTTCTGTTTGGGGTGATAAAAAGTTCTGGAAAAGGATGGTGGTGATATTTGCAGAAAAATATGACTGTACTTAATGCCACTAAATTATTCACTTAAAATGGTAAATTTTATGTATATTTTAGACACACACACAAAGTTAATAGATCACATAATATCGCTTTTCTGTAGGTCTTGACTGAGAAATACTAGGGGAAAATGCCTTACGTATGCCCAATTCACGTTAATTTTGAGTTCTTTAGAGAACAAAGAAGTTAATCTATTAACTGTTTCCAAAAAATCGTATATAATTTCTGTATAATATGTTGCCGTAGAACTTTGTTAATTGCAAAATAAGTTAAAATAAGCTCTCAGGGCAAAAACTTGCTTTAACTGCTTCTGCAAAACCCTAGGCAACAAGAAAAGCAATGTTTCTTCCCATAATTAAGTACAGAGAAATCACAGATAGTTACATAATTGCCCTGATTCTCATCCTGCGGATACAGGAGCGGAATGAGAAGGAAACTCTCTCTGGAAGAGAGTTGCTTTGCAAGAACTTTATCAGGCTATGTCCTGGGAGGACTAGAATAGAACTTTAGAGAGTGTGGGATTTGTCCCCAGTATCAACAAACTTCTCAACAATAAAATATGCTTTTTCCAACTCGGCCATATCTGAACTGTGAAAGATTAGGCTATTGTGGTTGTGTCAGAACTATTTCTTGAGCCAACCTAATTCTAGATTTAAAAGAGAGAGAGAGAGAGAGAACATGAGGTGTTAGGAGGACAGTTAAAAATCTTTTCTGCACTCAGAATGAATTAAAGCTAAGGGGAAAAGGGGAGATGGAGCTCAGGAAACGGAACTGTTTATGGGTGTTTTAAATTATTTTTTATATGGTTGCATTATTCTATTGAAAAAAATTAAACAACAAATGCTGTTGTACATTTACTTGGTTCTTCAGGTGGCTTATCATAGGATAAATGGCAAGGACTGTCTTTAATGGTAACAGAAACATTCAAACTAGATTGTTGTTTTAAAAAAGCTTAATGCTGAGTCACAAATGTGCATGACCACATTGAAGTGGATAACGGGTAAATGACACATCCACCCTTTTGGTAGATTGCATTATCATTCAAAATACTTGTTGCCCTTCCCTGAGATCACCTTCCTGCAGGAGGATAATACTCTCTGGCTGTTGAACTCAGGCATGACCAAATGATTTCCTTTAGGTAATAAATTATGAGCAGAAATGACATGTGTCACTTTGGAGCAGAAACATTAAGAACGAGCATCTTGTTCGCCATGTCTTTTATTCCTCTGCTGTAAAGCCAGCAGCATTCCAGATAAGAGCTGCTCTGTGAGCCTTGGTCTATGAGTGGAGCAGACCCATGATAGACATGTAACGTGAGTGAGAAATCAACTTCTGTTTACTTGGGGTTGTTTGTTCCTGCAGCATTACTTAGCCTATCCTGATCTTTGCATGTTTCCATCCACACCACAGCAGCAGCATAAACGTTTATGTAGTCTGTATAACATTTTGCTTACGCTTTTTATTTACCTATTTATCCTTTCCTAAAGGACAAGTTTGTATAATTTCTTCTTCCTTCTTTGATAGCAGAATCCCAACTTCATTCTAGCTGCAATGTACCCAACTAATAGTTTGATTAGTCTAAGCCAATCATAGCAACTCTGTTCCTCCTTGAGAGTAAGTGGTCTAGGGATGAGCATCTGATCTAGTTCTGAACGATGAGATTTAAGGGGAATCTGCCAGAGAATTCAGGAGATTCTTTTCCTTTCTGATAAAAGGAGCATGCAAAGAGAAAGTTTTTTTGTCCACTTTTCTCCACTTGTAGCCTTGCAAGCTGTAATGTAAGAATGTGATGCCTGGAACTATGACCATGAGAGCAGTGAAATCAAGGGTAGAAAGAGCTGGAGTCTTCAATGACACAACTGAACCATCAAATCAACCTTAGGACTGCCTGCCTAGACTTCTTAGTGAACTATTCATCCTTATAGTTTAAGCTATAAGTCTGATTTTTCTGTTCCTTGCTGCCAAAAGCATCCTAACTGATGCAACACATGTGGACAAAGCATTGTTCACTTGGTCCGTTTCACAATTCATCTTCTTTATGACTACCCTAGATAGGCCTTAGGTTTACCAGTTCTTTTTTAAAAAGTACAATGGAAGTTAAAGGTATTTGGGGATTTTACTTAATTTGGCCATCCTAGCGCAGCTCTAGCCTTCATGAAGTCCTGTTTGGTATAGGCACTGAACGAGGCTCTCAGCTCCCTGTGGACTTTTGGTGTGGAGTCCTGTATCTCTAGGTAGTCCCAGAAGCTACCTGGGCCTTGGTTATTTCCCCAATGGGGACAACAAGTTTTTCAACCACCAAACCCCAATATGAGGTTTCTCCAATGAAAGATAGTCAAGCCAGAAAAGCTGCCAATGCCATTGTCTTGATCTCTCTCTGTTATATTGTATCCTAAAGCTGCAAGTAAATGTGTGAGGAGGGACCCATGGCTTCAGCCTCAAAGAGTACTCTGTGGGTCATTCCTCTGAAGCAAGACTATTCCCCCACTGCCAGCCGCTGTCTCAAGCGACTGCAACCACCACAGGGTAGATCATGGGTTTAGGCAAGCAGGCCTGCCTTTCGATGCTCAACGTAAGCTTTGTCTTTTTATAGTTTCTTGGAACAACCTCCATTTTGGCATTCTGTTATCATGCAGTATTTCCAGATGTTTCTTGTTTTTATTCTAGTTTTCTATTTCGTAAACCATGTTTTATTATTTTTAATCCTTATGTCTGTGTTTGTAGATCCTCGAAAAGGTCTCAGAAATCTGATCATTCATTTTTTCTAGGTATCGTTTTCTTTGTTGTCATAGCTGAGTGTGGCTTCTGGACATGATGTAGGAGCGTTACTTTAATTTCAGGTTTCTGGAAACACATAACAAATATCTCAGTTGTTCTCGTGCTACTTTCCATTTATCTCTGTTTTATACGTATTTCATCTTTGCCAAAAATGTTGTTTTAATATTTGGTGTCTCTCTTTATTGCCTATGCTACCATGTAATTCTTTTCTCCTTGTAAATAAGAGAGAAATATACAAAATTTGTCTCATACAGTTATTTAAATCAATCCTGGTAGCTACTTTGAAAAATTCCACTAAGAGCAGTTAAATTGCTATTAAACCAATAGTTTTTTTTTTTTTTCCTGAATGGTCCAAGTTCATAATCATCACAATAACTATCTCTTTTAGTTTGTATTTTCCTATTTTAATTTGCTTAGTATAGATAGTAATTGACTATATTTGCAAATTTTCTCCACTTTTTATGCCCTCCATTTTATAGATAGGTGGATTGCCCTTAGGTCGTTTTGTTGCTGCTTGGCACCTGTGAATTCTTAGCATTCTTTCTTAGATTTATGCCCTGAATCAGAAAAGCTTCATTAAAAAATCTGTTTGTATACATTGTCCCATAAAATTTTCTTTGGATAGACTAACGCACCCAGTTCTCAAGGAGTTTAATGACTATTTCACCTTGTTGATTTATTGTGGGGTTTTTTTTGTTGTTTCTGGAGAATTTCCATTCTTCCATCAGCTCACAGAAACCTTGAAACATCTGTGCTTGGGAGAACAGTGGTCACATAGAAATGAAAAACACATTTAGCTGCTTTGTTGCTGCATATCGTGTGGCAAATTAAAAGTCATAGGCCCTTGACATTCCAGACAGCCAATGGTGTACAAATGGCTTGTTTTCTAATCGTCTATATATCAGCCTGTTATTTGAAATGCATTTCCCCATGGAAACAAGGTTAAGAGGGGCACTTAAGTTTCTAGGTTAGTTCATAAAAGCCTATTTCACCCAAAATATAACTAAAATCCTATAGATTACAATAAGTAAGAGCAGAATATTGTTGTAATATTGGTAAGTCTTACATAGCCAGAAAAGCGATACAGTTGAATAAGAAAGAAGTTTTCAAAACATATGTTGAATGCTGATTGTCAAGGTAAAACAGATTTAACTAGATGGGAATATAATTGGCAGGGGTGTTAGGAGGGCAGTGGGGATATGAAATAGGCGGGGAGCCCATTTCAGCACAGCCTGGAGGGAAGGGGCTGTTTTGCAAGGTGGATGTTAGAAACTATAGGAAGTGAAGCAAAGGGAAAGGGTAGATGATTTGGCAGCAATTTCGCTCAGATAAATTCCATGGTTTCAAAGAGTAAATCATAAGGGATAATTTGAGAAATGTCCAGAAGTTTCAATTCAGATCTATTTTTTCACAATAAAAAGCTATTTTATATTTGTTATAATGTGATAATGTGTGATTACGAATTGTCTAGTATATTTGGAGGGACAGAGTTGGAGAGAGCTAGCTAATTAACTGGATCCCCAGGAATGAAGAATAAAGTGGCTCCCCATGCAGGGCGGGTAGGGAAACTGACACAAACTGACAACTTGCTCGCCCCTTTCTCAGCTTCCTTGAATTGCATTTATTTTTATTGCGATAGCCTTATTTTCACTTATTATCCTTATTTCAAGGTGTTCTTGATATTTGTTGTAAACGTATTTAAAGTAATGCACATCCACCCAGTCCCTACACCCTGGAAAGATAGCCCCACCACACATAGTTCCCTTAAAGGGCCAGAGGAGCACAGGGGTTAACAGCATAGACTCTGGAGTCAGAACATCTGAATTTGAATCCTGACTCAAAGGACACAGTCATTTCCTAGCTGTGTTGTGTGACTTTGGGCAAGTTACTTAACTTCTCTGGGCCCTAATTCTTTATATGTAAAATGGCATAATAATAGCACATAGGTCACTGGGTTACTTTAAAAATTGAGTGGGTAATGTATGTGAAGCTCTTTGAAAAATGCCTGCCTCTAAGCAGTGTTAGCTTTAAAAAGCAAAACAAAATACAACTTTAAAAAATTCCTGCCCCAGTTACTTATAGTTACCGAAAACAATAGCAAATGTTTCTGAGGACATATTCATTTGCCTTCAGAAACATTCTAGTAGGGCTTCCCTGGTGGCGCAGTGGTTGAGAGTCCGCCTGTTGATACAGGGGACACGGGTTCGTGCCCCGGTCCGGGAAGATCCCACATGCCGCGGAGCGGCTGGGCCCATGAGCCATGGTCACTGAGCCTGCGCGTCTGGAGCCTGCGCTCCGCAACGGGAGAGGCCACAACAGTGAGAGGCCCACGTACAGCTAAAAAAAAAAAAAAAAAGAAAGAAAAAGAAACATTCTAGTAAATGCCTGGGATCATGGAAATAGTTAGAAGCTGGCTTAGCTCCTTGGGCTCAGACCACCCCCAGCACCCACCCATCTGAGGAGCTCTAAGTCTGTCACATCTGAATCTGGTTCACTTGAGGTCCTTAACCAGGCTAAACTTGTTGGTTACACTTTGGTATAGCAACGTTAGGAACTGCATACATACATGCTCTCAGTCTTCCTACTCAAAGATGGTGATGATTTTTATCTGTTTGTGGATGTAGCTAAATTTCTTTTAAGTGGGTCATGGAATTTTCTTTTAAGTGGATCATAGAATTTTCCCTTTCTTCTTTGGATGCCTTCCCTCTAGCAGAGTTTATCTGGACCAAAAAAATGTCTCTCTAGCCAGATAAGGCCCCACACAAGACAGTGATGTAACCAAAGTTCATCCGTGGGGCATTTCCCACCTGTTTTAACCCCCAGTTAGAGCCCTGTTGCCACACACGCTCCATAACCACCGTCATCCTAAACTCTGTCTTAAGAAAAATCTATATTTGAACTTACTTTAAACAGGTGAATGTTAGAGGCCAAACACACAGCTCCCTACCTCTGAAAAACCTGCCTGTTTCTTGCTTGTCTCCCGTGGAAGGCCTGCCCTACTTCCTCTCTTTCTGCACTGACATAAAATATGCCACTGATTCCAGAGGGATTTTTTGAGGGAGAGTCACCATTAATGAAGCGGATACCAAATAAAATTTTTTTTCATCATAGTTGGGGAAAGAGGAAAAGGTAGAAAAAAAACAAGCACAACAAAATAGTGGGGGAACCAAAGCAGAAAAGGCATCAGAGAGAGAAAGGGACTGATTGGGAATAAAGAAGAGAGTTAGCTACATTAGTGACTGGAGTCATGAGAAGCAAGTTGAATAGGATTCAGGAAAGAAGCACCTACTGGCCGATTTAGGAAGTCAGGTAGGGAGGGTTACTGAAAAGCCTTAGTCATCAGCACACTGAGGTGACAGCATGCTCAGTCAGACTGGGGGTGCAGCAGAGGTATTAAGTCAATAGAGAATACAATCCAAATTGTTGGGGCAGGCTCTGGCCACTTAAGCCAATTGGGCAAAGGTCAGCACCATGGATAGTCCCAAAGGATGATTCCTGCATGGACTCTGGAAAGAAGCAAAATGAACCCTAGGTATTTGGAGATAGACTGAAGTTTATTTTTTTAGCTTTGCCCCTAAGACCAAAGCCTTCTTGTCTGTCTATGTTAAAAAAACAACAGAACATTTGTTGAGTACCTACTCTTTGCCAGGCATACTTGCTAGTGCTGGAGAATGACAAAGGAATAAGATAAAGCTCTCTGCCCTCAAGAAGCTTACTATCCCCTGGATAAATCAGAAATTTTAAAAAACAACAATAATGGTAATTTTTATGGATCAATTACTATGTCCCAAACATAATACTAATTTCTATAGATACATTATTTATCTAAATAATAAAAGCTAAAAAAATAAACTTCAGTCTATCTACAAATATCTAGGGTTCATTTTGCTTCTCCGCAACCTTATGCAAGAGGCATTATCATCATTATGTTATAGATGAGGAATCTGAGGCACAAAGAATTTAAGAAGCTTTACGTCACATTGTCTATACTAAACAAAGCCAGAATTTAAACCCAGACATTCTGACTTCAGTGTCCCTACTTTTAATTACCACACTACACTGTCTACATGTCACAGGAATACCATGTAATAATGCCACCTATGGCAGAGATATACATAAAGTACAGGAGGAACATATGGGAGATGCACTTGAACCAAAACTGGGGTTGGGGGACTTCCCTGGTGGTCCAGTTGTTAAGACTCCACGATCCCAATGCAGGGGGCATGGGTTCAATCCTTGGTCAGGGAACTAGATCCCGCATACTGCAACTAAGATACCGCATGCCACAACTAAAGATCCTGCGTGCCACAACAAAGATCCCGTGTGCCACAACCAAGACCTGGCGCAGCCAAATAAACAAATAAATATTTTATTTTATTTTAAATTTTATTTATTTTACCTATTTATTTTTGGCTGTGTTGGGTCTTTGTTGCTGAGTATGGGCTTTCTCTAGTCGCAGCAAGGGGAGCTACTCTTCATTGCAGTGCACAGGCTTCTCATTGAGGTGGCTTCTCTTGTTACGGAGCACAGGCTCTACGCACGTGGGCTTCAGTAGTTGTGGCACGCGGGCTCAGTAGTTGTGGCACATGGGCTTAGTTGCTCTGTGGCATGTGGGATCTTCCTGAACTAGGGATGGAACCCATATCCCCTGCATTGGCAGGCGGATTCTTAACCACTGTACCACCAGGGAAGTCCCTAAATAAATATATTTTAAAAAAATGGGGTTGGGAGGGGCTTCCCTGGTGGCGCAGTGGTTGAGAATCTGCCTGCCAATGCAGGGGACACGGGTTCGAGCCCTGGTCTGGGAAGATCCCACATGCCGCGGAGCAACTGGGCCCGTGAGCCACAATTACTGAGCCTGCGCGTCTGGAGCCTGCGCGTCTGGAGCCTGTGCTCCGCAACGAGAGAGGCCGCGATAGTGAGAGGCCCGCGCACCGCGATGAAGAGTGGCCCCTGCTTGCCACAACTAGAGAAAGCCCTCACACGGAAACGAAGACCCAACACAGCCATAAATAAATAAATAAAGCAAACTGTCAACAAGTAAAAATAAATAAACACTAAAAAGAAAAAAAAAAGTGGGGTTGGGAACACGGAGAAATTCAGGGAAGTCATCTAGCAGACGTGGCATCCAACTGAAGAACGAGGAGAAATCAGTCATGGAGAATGACATGAAGCAGAAGGCACAGCTTATCTCATAGGACCAGGCCTATTAGAGGTGTAAGGAGACATCAACTGTCCCCTCCATTCCTCAGATTCTAAATGGTGGATAAAGGACCTAAACGAGCACCAAAGGATGAGCCTTACCTAATTCCTTCCAAAGTACAGGACTTCCTGGTGGAGGTCTGGAAAATACAGACAGAACAGAGAGAATGAGAGATAAGCCGTGCTGCTTTTGCTTTCCTGTCCCTCAGTCAAAAAAGAGTTGAGATTTCAGGTTAGTTTCTGGATACAAGATATCAATATTCAATAAGAAATACCTTTGCTACTAAAAAATCCTCAACAAAATATTGGAAAAATAAATTCAATAATATGTAAGAAGGAAAATATTTCATGACCAAGATGGGTAATGAAGTAATGATGCAGAGTGTATTTTTATGTGCTTATTAGCCATTTGTATAACTTCTTTGGAAAAAAAGTCTGTTCAAATCCTTTGCTCACTTTTTAATTGAGTTGTCCTTTTATTGTTCAGTTGTAAGTGTTCTTTATATATTCTGGACACTAGCTCCTTATCAGATATAAAATTTTATATAATAAAGAATTGGCCTAGCCTTTGTCCCCGGTTCCTGGGAGGTAACCTCTAAACCCTTAGAGTTTCCCAGCGATAGCAGTGTCTTTATTATTCATGGTGGGCCCCTCAGACCATACCAGTTACACATTCACGTTTAGAGATATTATAAATCATATTTAAATGACAATGGTTTGTGATCAGTAAATACTGTAGGTTCCACACAGTCCCTCAAAGTAATGTTAAATAAACAAGGAGACCATTAGACTGAGCTGGTTCTAAAACCATAGTAGCCCACATAAGCAAACCAAAACATAAGCAGGTAAATTCTTCAAGATGAAGAAATTGAGACAACCAATCACACATCCCCAACTAGGCTTTCCCAAATACAAATGCTTAAGTCATTGCCAATCAAATAATCCCCTTGCTTTGCTTCCTCTTCTTCTGTATAAAAGTCTTTCCCCTGGCTCCTGTTGATGGAGCACTGCCAACCACTTCCAGTTTGGCCCTGCCGATTAAAATAATTTTTTGCTCAAGTAAACTTTAAAAATTTTGATATGCCTCAGTTTATTTATTTATTTTATTTTAAATTTTATTTATTTATTTATTTTTGGCTGCATTGGGTCTTCGTTGCTGTGTGTGGGCTTTCTCTAGTTGCTGCAAGCGGGGGCTACTCTTCACTGCAGTGCGCGGGCTTCTCATTGCTGTGGCTTCTCTTGTTGCGGAGCATGGGCTCTAGGCACGTGGGCTTCAGTAGTTGTGGCACGTGGGCTCAGTATTTGTGGCACATGGGCTTCAGTAGTTGTGGCTCGCGGGCTCTAGAGCACAGGCTCAGTAGTTGTGGTGCACAGGCTTAGTTGCTCTGTGGCATGAGGGATCTTCCCAGACCAGGGATCAAACCCGTGTCCCCTGCATTGGCAGGTAGATTCTTAACCACTGCACCACGAGGGAAGTCCCTGCCTCAGTTTATTTTTAACAGTTCCCCTTTATATCTCAAAGACAGTTTTGGTCACCTCTTAACCTTCTCAATCCAGGCAAAATAACTCAAATTCTAAAGGCTTTCAATTTCTTTAATGATTCTCTTGTACTTTTTTCCCAGTGCTCAGATGATCACATCCTGTTAAATTATAAAAATGGGCTCTAAATTCATGTTATGTAGTAATTCCTTAGTATAGTATGTTATGAGACGTAAAATATGCCCCTTTTTCACATAAGTAATACATGGTTTGGGTTATAGGTGCAGTTAGCCAGTAGCATAAGTAGAAAGCATGTATACTTGACCTTTTGTTAGCTTCTTAGATAGTTAATATTTCAACAACAATCAGTTGTCTCTATAAAAAATAAAACCTGTTTGTATGGAGAACAGGATGACTTTACTGGGTTTAGAAGGACAGCACTTTCCACCTGTACTGATATGTAAAATTGTCCTCTTTGCTCTGAAGTGTCTTGTTTCTTTCAGTCTCTTGATCAACACAATATTGTTTTGAACAGTGAGTCTTCTGGGTACAAAAGGAGAAACTGTCAGTTTAGGTGCAATCAGACTGAAGATTA
The DNA here is from genome assembly GCF_003676395.1 of Aethalodelphis obliquidens. Taxonomy (NCBI): domain Eukaryota; kingdom Metazoa; phylum Chordata; class Mammalia; order Artiodactyla; family Delphinidae; genus Aethalodelphis; species Aethalodelphis obliquidens. The sequence continues at coordinate 53,439,113 of NW_020837948.1, read as the reverse complement.
CAATGGATTTGTGTAACTTTGCCAGTACTTTGACTTTAATTCTTCTTTCCTCTCAAATATTAATGAAACTAAAATAAAAATATAGCAACAAACTGGCTAAAAGAAAAGCCAGCCATTCATGATTAACATTTCTAAGGGATCACTGTAGAACTATAGCAATGCAGAGGAATTTAAATTTGTTCAGGAACTCTTTATTATTAATTAGTTATTCCTAGATAAGAGAAGATTACTAGTGATTTCTATTCTGTGCATTATATTTGTGGTAATATCTACTTTTGTTTGTTTTTATAATGAATCTACCTTTCTGGTGATTTTTTATTGTGGTAAAATATACTGACCATGTACATTTATAATTATAAAAATTGAACTGTTTCCATTTTAGAATAATTGAAACGAAGATCGATGGAAGAATCTTTGCTGTCATTTGCATGAAGACAAGTTCATGTGAGTTATAATGGAGTAAACATACACATTCAACTGAAGAAATGATTTAGTTGCTATGCTTTTAAAAATATGTGTATGAAATAGTGTTTTGAGCCCTTGCTAAATGGCCATATGCTCTCTCACTCCCCACTTATGTCATCCTGGGCTCGTCACTCAACCTTGAAGGATGTCAGCATCCTAGTCTACAAAATGGAACAATCCTTACTTTGTCATGAGGGTTACAGCTCTTGGTAGTAGTGACATATAGAAGATACTAAAAAAAAAAATGGAGCTACTTTATTCTGACTGGGCAAAACCAAATGTTTTGTTTATTTACTTATATGGTCTAACATAGATTTCATATACTTATATGATCCCATGTAGAATTTCTTCCAACACTTTGAATTCTGGACAGTATATCTTCCTATATTTAATGTTTCCACATGGTCAGAGCCTTCAGGTTTCCTAGATATTTCTTTTCTTCAGAGGTTCTTGACCACTGTTTTGTAAAGAAAAGAAGTTAAGATGTAACTTTAATGCCATTGAGGTGTTCATTCAGCACAGATTTACAGTGACATATCTAAGTTGTACATTGGTCCAGTTTGCATGGAGGGAATATCCAGCTCCCAAATGGTGGCTTGTCTGTCATGGGGCTGCCCAGTGCCTGGTTCTTCCGACTCCTGCCTGAGGCTGGAAGGTTTGAGCATCACCAGACCCAGAACTAGAGCAGGCATGGGCGGAGTGCTTGGGCCATTCTGCCAGAAGGTGAGGAGGCTATTGACTTTCTTGGAAAGAGGTGATAGGCAGCAACATGTGAGAGGAAGATGAATAACAGCCTAGTAAAGGGTCAACCCACACATATTAATTATATGTAAGGTCCTGGTACTAGCTGCTTAGGGAACCACAAAAGACAATGTCCCACCCTTCAAGGAACTTAGTCAAGATGGACATTAGGGGTCAGGTACATGAATTAATCAGAGTTAATATTAACATTAAAGATCCCGGAAGGCAGCCTGTGAATACAGTTACACTGCTAGGGTGATCCAGAGGGAAGGGTACTGTGGGCTGGAGGGATGTACAAAGGCTGCACAGAAAGGTTGGAATTGGACGGATAGTAGAAATTAAACAGCCAGAGGAGAGCCATGGCATGAGAGCCGGAGGGTCAGAGAGTGTTTGCGTAGGGATGTCAGATATTTTGTGAGAGGAAGCAGTGGGGTATGAGTCAACAGGGATGTTCGGAGTGCATGGCTTTGTTTGTATAAATCTTGGGACCTCAGTTTGCTCATCTTCCTGAGAGGATGGAGCGTTTGCTTCTTACACTCCTTACAGTTCCGACCCTCTACGATCCTGAGCGCTGAGCTGAGGAAAACAACTTGCTTGAAAAAAGGGGATCTATTGGCTCTAGTAACTGAGGAGGATGAGAGTGGACCTAGGGAGGCTCTGTTAGGACTTACTCTGCCTCCTGTCCCTCCACCTTGGAGCAGGTATGATGCAGCGGCTGAGATTCTGGGCGCTTCTCAGACGGCCTGGGTTCACTCAGCTCTCCCTGTTACTAGCTGTGCCTCAGCTTTTTTTTTTTTTTTTTTTTTTTGCGGTACACGGGCCTCTCACTGTTGTGGCCTCTCTCGTTGCGGAGCACAGGCTCCGGAAGCGCAGCCTCAGCGGCCATGGCTCACCGGCCCAGCAGCTCCGCGGCATGCGGGATCCTCCCGGACCGGGGCACGAACCCACGTCCCCTGCATCGGCAGGCGGACTCTCAACCACTGTGCCACCAGAAAAACCCTGTGCCTCAGCTTTATCGTCTGACAAATGAGGATGAAAATAACAGCACCTACCTCCCAGGCTTCTTGTGTGACAGAGCTTAGGATGGTGCTGGTGAATAATGAGGACTTAATAAATGTGACCCATTAGCTTTATCTCTTTGGCTGACTCCCTCAGGTTCCAACTACATAGAGGCATCTTCTATACAGAGGGGGCAGTGGCTGCTGGTTCCATACCCCATCTTTTTGATCCAGCCTTACAGCTGAGAGGTAGGGACGCTGTGATTGGCTGCCCTAGAATCATATGAGGGACCCAGGGAGAAGCCTGGGGTGCGTCAGAATAGAGTTCTAGGTAGACAAATTGTGGTCTGCTACCCACACATCTGATCTCACGACTAACTTCACAGAGGAGCAAAGCACACATTCTACAGTTTTGGGTGAGGACACCAAGGTACCAAAAACTTAAGAGGTTCATGGGAAAGTCATGCAGCCAAGAATCCACCCAAGCCTGTCACTCCACATCTCTTTTTGCTCTATTTCACTGTTATAACCAAATCTCAAACTACTCTATTACCATAAAGTAAAGGCTGCCTTCCATTTCCCCTGGCGATGTTTTCACTATGAATGGAGGTTGCCTCATAGTCAACACAACATATATTTATGGAGCGCCTTCTGCATGCAGAGTGCCAAACGCTCTCAGGGAAGTCAAAGCACAAAGATGAGTGAAACATGGCTGCTGTGCATGCAGGATTTTTAAATACAGTGGAGAAGACAGCACCCCTGAAACTTGAATACAGTGTAGCTTTTGAAAAGAACAGATCAGTGGATCCAAAGTTATTTATTTATTTATTTTTTAAACTGGAGGTTGGAGGGTAGAGGACAACTTTTGTTGTCAGTTTCTTATTTTTGCTAAGGATATGCCTTTTTTAAACATACTGTCAACAATAACTATCATTTATATAAAAGTGATAGTTTAATTCCTAAAATAGGAAGGGCAAAATTTTCAGAATAAAAGACAGGCCTTTAAATTTTAATAAACGTAGTTGTACTACACACTTACTACATTGTTCTTACTTTTCTCATTTCACAGAGAACAGTGAGACTTTGTAAACCAATGTTTAGAGAAACATGGTCTAGATGACTTCCTAAATGTCTTTTCTGCAAGATGACATATAGGCACACTTTGATATTTTTTGAAATGAAAGCCTGCAAAAAATATGAGGAAGTACTGTTGTTTTATTTTGTTGCCCAAGCAGTGTCCCGCCCGTTGCCCTAATGGGAATATTCCAGTGATCCTGGCCTCAGTGGGCAATGGCTCTTTAGGATGAACTTAGAATGGTGCCACTGCTGGAACCAGATGTGGCCCAGGAGAGGTTTAGCAGCTTCCTGTGGCCTCAGTCCAAAGTTAACCACAGAAGTGCCTTTGATAAAGGACTTTGAAAAATAATATTTTTTCTTTTTCTTGACCATTTTGACAATTTAGAGTCGAAAATGCTCAAGGGATAATGTTACTGTGGTCATATAGCAAAGTTAGCAATAAAGTTCCCAAGGGGGTTTCAGTGACTGGAAACCAAAGAATTTCCCAACGTCTCAGCAACTGTTCATCTGTGCTAGTCCTAATCAGCAAAACTCTCTTTCCAAATGCACCGAAGTCCACCCATCTGACCCTGTACAAGTCTAGTTTTTTTCACATCTTCAATTCAAAGCAATTTCAATATTAATTTTTGTTCTTAAAAATATAGCAGGGACTTCCCTGGTGGTCCAGTGTTTAAGACTTCCTGCTCCCAATGTAGGGGGCCCGGGTTTGATCCCTGGTCAGGGAACTAGATCCCACATGCCTCAACTAAAGAGCCCACACAAGGCAACAAAGATCCTGTGTGCCACAACTAAGACCCCGTGCAGCCAAATAAATAAATAAATATATATATATATATATATATGTGTGTGTGTATATATATATATATATGTATGTATAGCAATATTCCTTGCCATTAAGACAATTGAATATATTTTAAAAGTTGCCATGATCTTTCAAGTTTATTCCTGCAGTGATCTGACAAGCTACAGTAATGGCATAGGAAATAAAACCAGGAGATCATGAGCTAAAATTCAGCCTCTTAACTCCAAAAATGTCATCGTCAAAGTCATCAGAGTTGCGGCAATTTCTCATTTTTCCTCAGATGCTATGTATTTATTTAATTTTGATTGGAGTATGGTTGCTTTACAATGTTGTGTTAGCCTCCACTGCACAACAAAATGAATCAGCCATACACATACAGATATCCCCTCCCTTTCAGACTGCCCTCCCATTTAGGTCACCACAGTGCATTAGGTAGAGTTCCCTGTGCTACACAGTATGTTCCCATCAGTTCTCTATTTTATACATAATATCAATAATGTATATGTGTCAATCCCAGTCTCCCAGTTCCTCCCACCCCACCCCTTTCCCCCTTGGTATCCATACATTTGTTCTCTACGTCTGTGTCTCTATTTCTGCTTTGCAACTAAGATCATCTATACCATTTTTCTAGATTCCACACATATGCGTTATTATATGATATTTGCTTTTCTCTTTCTGACTTACTTCACTCTGTATGACAGTCTCTAGGTCCATCCACCTCACTACAAATAACTCAATTTTGTTTCTTTTTATGGCTGAGTAATATTCCATTGTATATATGTACCATAGCTTCTTTATCTATTCCTCTGTCGATGGACACTTAGGTTGCTTCCATGTCCTGGCTATTGTAAATAGTGCTTCAGTGAACACTGGGGTGCATGTGTCTTTTTGAATTATGGTTTTCTCAGGGTATATGCCTAGTAGTGGGATTGCTGGGTGATATGGTAGTTCTGTTTTTAGTTTTTGTTTTTGTTTTTTTGCGGTATGTGGGCCTCTCACTGTTGTGGCCTCTCCCGTTGCAGAGCACAGGCTCCGGATGCACAGGCTCAGGGGCCATGGCTCACGGGTCCAGCCGTTCTGCGGCATGTGGGATCTTCCCAGACCGGGGCATGAACCCGTGTCCCCTGCATCGGCAGGCGGACTCTCAACCACTGCGCCACCGGGGAAGCCCTGTTTTTAGTTTTTTAAGGAACCTCCATACTGTTTTCCATAGTGGCTGTATCAATTTACATTCCCACCAACAGTGTATGAGGGTTCCCTTTTCTCCACACCCTCTCCAGCATTTATTGTTTGTAGATTTTTTGATGATGGCCATTCTGACCAGTGTGAGGTGATACCTCACTACATTTTTGATTTGCATTTCTCTGAGAATTAGTGATGTTGAGCATCTTTACATGTGTTTGTTGGCCATCTGTATGTCTTCTTTGGGGAAATGTCTATTTAGGTCTTCCACCCATTTTTTGACTGGGTTGTTTGTGTTTATGATATTGAGCTGTATGAGCTGCTTGTATATTTTGGAGATTAATCCTTTGTCAGTTTCTTCATTTGCAAATATTTTCTCCCATTCTGAGGGTTGTCTTTTCATCTTGTTTATGGTTTCCTTTGCTGTGCAAAAGCTTTTAAGTTTAATTAGGTCTCATTTGTTTATTTTTGTTTTAATTTTCATTACTTTAGAAGGCAGGTCAAAAATGTTGCTGTGATTTATGTCAAAGCGTGTTCTGCCTGTTTTCCTCTAAGAGTTTTATAGTGTCTGGTCTTACATTTAGGTCTTTAATCCATTTTGAGATTATGTTTGTGTATGGTGTTAGGGAGTGTTCTAATTTCATTCTTTTGCATGTAGCTGTCCAGTTTTCCCAGCACCACTTATGGAAGAGGCTGTCTTTTCTCCATTGTATATTTTTGCCTCCTTTGTAATAGATTAGGTGACCATAGGTTTATCTCTTCCTCAGATGCTATTTATTTTTTTTAAATTTATTTTATTGAAGTATAGTTGATTTACAATGTTGTATTACTTTCTACTCTACAGCAAAGTGATTCAGTAATATATATATATATATACACACACACACACACACATACTTTTTCATAATCTTTTCCGTTATGGTTTATCAGAGGATATTGAATATAGTTCCCTATGCTATACAGTAGGACTTTGTTGTCTACCCATTCTATGTATAATAGTTTGCATCAGATGCTATTTAAAAATAAGGTTTTAAGTATCCCAAGGATATTTTGTCTTCTAAAGGCAATTTATTTTAATTTTTTTTTTTTTTTTTTTGCGGTACATGGGCCTCTCACTGTTGTGGCCTTTCCCGTTGCAGAGCACAGGCTCTGGACGCGCAGGCTCAGCGGCCATGGCTCACGGGCCCAGCCGCTCCGCGGCATGTGGGATCTTCCCAGACCAGGGCACGAACCCATGTCCCCTGCATCGGCAAGTGGACTCTCAACCGCTGCGCCACCAGGGAAGCCCCATAAAGGCAATTTATAATCCCACTTCCTTGTTCTCTTCCACAATTACAGTGGTTGCCAATTTGTATTTGAGATTAAAATAACACAAAATAGACGTACTCTGTGAATGAAAATTTACGACGCTTACCAACAGGAGCTAATTTTGTCATAAATAATAATTACAGCAGTAGATATCAGCAACTATAATACCATGAGAGTCATATAAATAAATAAACCCATTGACAGTTAACTTCACACAACTCATGCAAACAAAGGCAAATGAAAGCAAATGAAAATGCACATATAACACAGTGTAAAAACTCTCAGGCTTGAATCTTCTGAAGTTTCCTCTTGCCAGCCTAGGGTATATGGATTTCTGAGCTTTCCTTTCTAATCTCTATGGTTCACATTGCCTTCTTAATAGAAATATCGCAGAATTTATAGACCTAGTGAAGACCTAGAGGCTGCTGCTACATAGAACTGTACAATTTTAGAAGATGAATGTGCATTTCACGCCTAATTTTCACATTTGATTCTAGCTCTAAAGGAGAACAGAGCTATAATTTGTACGAAATCTGAATCCTACAAGAGAAAATGAAATGTTCTCCTGTGCTCACTGCCAGGCAATATTCCTGGCTCCAAGGGCTAGCTGGGGGCAATGCCAGATGGTCCTTCCCAGGAAATTGAGCTTATCCCCAGCACAGGAAATCCAGATGACTCTTTCCCACAGGAAATGCTTTATTGTCCATTACCATAAACTTTGTGAGAAATAAAAGAATGAGGGTGGCAATAGCTAAAGATTGATCAAAGGAAGGAAGCTGTTAAATAATTCAGGCTTCTGCTGATTTCTTGGCATTTTGGCAAAGACCGGGGATTGTGGTCTTAAAACAATAGGGTAGAATGATTACGTGGGTAAGAATAATAATAGCTAACTAATGAATACATACTATGTCCCTAGCACTGTATTAAAAATATGCATACATTAGTCTTTACAACAACCCTATGAGGTTAGTTCATTATCATCATCATCCCTGCTTACAGATGTGGAAATCAGTAGACACATTTCCACTGGATTCTGAAGTACCAGCTCATAGAGTTCCCCAAAGTCTTACTTTTGATGAATAGCAGAGCCAGGATTTGAATTCTGATCTGTTCGACTTAGAGTCTGATACTATGCATTACAGTATCATGACGTCCCCCAGCATTTATATGAAACAATACTGCCTCAGACGTGCTATCTTTTGAGGGTTAGAAGGCTCCATCGTGCTTTGCCTTTCTCAGATAACATTGTCAGGGAGCTTCTCTATCTTGCTTCTTGCCCCCCAGATCCTTACTGTTGTGTCTCATCCAGGTCTGTCTTCCTTAGTTCAAATTACATATGCTCTGGTTTCTGATAAAAGTCGGATTATGTCCATTGATCATTTAAAGAAATGGCTTCAGTGGTGACATTTATCTTCTGTTAAAAGAGCCTTTTAAGTTTCATGCTGCTGTGGATCGGCCACAGCTAAGCCTGGAAAAAAGTAAAACCTAAAGTAAACCGAACCCTATAAATTCTGTTGTTATTTGGACAACTGGGGACTTCCCTGGCAGTCCAGTGGTTAAGACTCCATGCTTCCAATGTAGGGGGCGTGGCTTCAATCCCTGGTTGGTCCGCATGCTGTGACATGCGGCCAAAAAAAAAATAAAAAATAAAGCAGCCTTTACAGGCTAGGACTATTTGGACAATTGAGTTCTTATATAAATTCTGAAAGGTGAAAGGCAGGGTCATATTTATACTATTGTTCAATATACAGCCTGGAACCCACAGGAGAGATGTGACCATGAGCTCCTTCAAGCCACCTTTCTTCTCGTTTGAACCTTTCCCTAGCAAAGCTCCGCCTCTCCGATGGCCAAAGTCAGGTGCCTCACCTTCTTTATGTTCTGAGACCTATGGCTTCAGGTGAACTTTTTTTTTTTTTTTTTTCCGGTACGCGGGCCTCTCACTGTTGTGGCCTCTCCCGTTGCGGAGCACAGGCTCTGGACGCGCAGGCTCAGCGGCCACGGCTCACGGGCCTAGCTGCTCTGCGGCATGTGGGATCTTCCCGGACCGGGGCACAAACCCGTGTCCCCTGCATGGACAGGCGGACTCTCAACCACTGCGCCACCAGGGAAGCCCCCAGGTGAACTTTTAAAGGTGCCCTAGAGTTAAAAATAAGAATGAAAAGATTAACTACAGCTAATATGCATAATGTACTTAGTATGCCAGGCTAAGCGATGTAAGTGATCATTAACTGCCCTTTAAAGGACGTCCTAGGGTCCTGAGTGGTTAATTCCCTTGGGTTATTCACTTAGCCAGCAAGTGGCAGATTTGGGATTTGAACATTGAACCTTGAACACGAGGGGTTTTTTTCCGTCAGAATCCGTGTGTCTGTAAGTTACCAAACACTGTCTGTCTGGGCGGGTCCCTGTGCAATACCTTGCAGGGAAATTAGATCTATTATCAGCTATGATCGCTCTTCAAAACGTCCACAATATGACTAGTAAGATAAAATATAAAATGGGAGTTACTGACCTCCAAAAAAGTAATATTTCAAGAGATGTTGCCTGCAATACATATTGGTCGTCAACTACATCTTACCAATTCTAATTGCCATGGGAGTTCAGAGGAGGCTAAGGGAGTATAGGGTTAGAGTAGGGGCCTCAGGGCAGAGGTGGGGCTTAGTTGGCCTGCGGAAAAGATCAGATTTCCCAGTTTTCCCAGATGGTGGACTTTTCCAGGTGAGAGCAGGGCCAACCCTAAGGGTTAGGGCAGGTGAGCACAGTGTGCTGGACACAGATTGGACTAGAAAGACCCTCGCAGGGCAGTTTAAGGAACTTAGATATTATTCTCCAGCCTACAAGGAACCACTGAAGGTTCTGATCAGGAGATGGATGCAAACAAAATGATTCATTTGCTCAATCACTTAACAGAGGGTGGAACAGGACAATTGCTGATATTTATCATGTGTGTAGCTGCCCAACATGTTTTTTTAAAAAAACTTAATTAATTAATTAATTTTTGGCTGTGTTGGGTCTTCACTTCTGTGCGAGGGCTTCCTCTAGTTGCGGCGAGTGGGAGCCACTCTTCATCGCGGTACGCAGACCTCTCACTGTCGCAGCCTCTCTTGTTGCGGAGCACAAGCTCCAGACGCTCAGGCTCCGCAGTTGTGGCTCACGGGCTTAGTTGCTCCGCGGCATGTGGGATCTTTCCAGACCAGGGCTCGAACCCGTGTCCCCTGCATTGGCAGGCAGATTCTCAACCACTGCGCCACCAGGGAAGCCCCCAACCATGTATTTTTAAGTAAACATTTTTGTTGAAATATTGCACATACAGAAAAGTGCACACATCAAAGCATACAGCTCTTTAAATTTTTATAACATGAAAAAACTGTGTAACCGGCAACTACATCACAATTTAGAAAACAGCCATCACCCAGAAGGCTCCCTCCTATACCCACCCAGTTAATAATTTCCCAAAGGTCACCCCTATTCTGATTTCTATCACCATACATTAGTTTTGCCTGCTCTTTAATTAATACATAAATGGGATAATATACTACATACTCTTTAGCGTTAGACTTTTTTCTCAACATAATGAGAAATTTTGTGAGAACTATCCATGCTGTTTCTTGTAGCCATACTTCATTCATTTCACTGCTGTATATTATTCCACCGTATGAATATACCTCAGTTTGTATTTCTGATAGCGAAGAGCAGTTGGGTTGTTTCCAGTGTCGGGCTATCACGAATGATGCTGGCACAAACATTCGTATACCCAGCATCTTTTTCAAACCCAGGTTATGAGTTTCGTCTCCCCAAAGTAGAAATCAGAACTCAATTATCCACTTCCCTGGCAGCACTGGCATGTGAACTCGGCTCCGCCAGTTAGACATACCTACCCATGACTTCAGGTAAGGAGAAAACCATGAGGAAGCAGCTGGCAAGAGTGGTGGAGAGTGACCAAGAGACTCTGCCCTTCCAGGGACAGAGTGGCAGTGGTGATGCCCTGTGGATGACACCTGCGAGGCCAGCACCAGATGTGGCATGTCTCACCTTGAGGCAGTCCTGGGAGGTCCCCAGCTATTGTTCCTGGCTCCATGTCCCAAACTTTGAAGCCTCGTTCTCTTACCAGGATTCTCTGAACCTCTTTATTAAAATCCTATTTTGCGGGCTTCCCTGGTGGCGCAGTGGTTGAGAGTTCGCCTGCCGATGCAGGGGACATGGGTTCGTGCCCCGGACCGGGAAGATCCCACATGCCACGGAGCGGCTGGGCCCGTGAGCCATGGCCGCTGAGCCTGCACGTCCGGAGCCTGTGCTCCGCAACGGGAGAGGTCACAGCAGTGAGAGGCCCGCGTACTGCAAAAAAAAAAAAAAATCCTATTTTGCTTAAAGAACCTAGAGTGCGTTCTATTACTCATGAAGAGAAGTACTATTAGAACAAGACTAGATAAGCCTCATTTGACTAGTATGGGAACAGGAGATGTAATGTCCCTTTTACAAATATGGACAAGTCCATAGAGTCAGACTGCCTGAGTTCAAATTCTGTATGATTCATGAGCTCTGTGTCCTTGGGTAAGTTACTCAACCTCTCTGTGCCTACATTTCTTCACTGTAAAATAGTGGCAATAATAAAATGCAGGTCAAAATGTTGTGGTGAGGATTAAGTGAGTTAATTTATGAAAAAGACATGGACTGACACCGAGCACATAGTAAGTGTGTTTGCTGCTATTACTATTACCCGTGACACTACCATGCCCCTGGGCTTTTTCAGATGAAAACTTACTTTGCAGGAAAATGCCAGCTAGGACTAAATGACTCACCTGAGCAGGGTTATCTGCACAGCAGGAATCTCCAGTATGTTTATTTTTTATTTTATTTTTTTAAAACATCTTTATTGGAGTATATTTGCTTTACAATGGTGTGTTAGTTTCTGCTGTATAACAAAGTGAATCAGCTATACATATACATGTATCCCCATTTCTCCTCCATCTTGCGTCTCCCTCCCACCCTCCCTATCCCACCCCTCTAGGTGGTCACAAAGCACCGAGCTGATCTCCCTGTGCTATGCGGCTGCTTCCCACTAGCTATCTATTTTACGTTTGGTAGTGTATATATGTCCATGCCACTCTCTCACTTCGTCCCAGCTTACCCTTCCCCCTCCCCGTGTCCTCAAGTCCATTCTCTACATCTGCATCTTTATTCCTGTCCTGCCCCTAGGTTCTTCAGAACCTTTTTTTTTTTTTTTTTTAGATTCCATATATATGCGCTAGCATACGGTATTTGTTTTTCTCTTTCTGACTTACTTCACTCTGTATGACAGACTCTAGGTCCATCCACCTCACTACAAATAACTCAATTTCGTTTCTTTTTATGGCGAGTAATATTCCATTGTATATATGTGCCACATCTTCTTTATCCATTCATCTGTCCATGGACACTTAGGTTGCTTCCATGTCCTGGCTACTGTAAATAGAGCTGCAGTGAACATTTTGGTACATGGCTCTTTTTGAATTATGTTTTTCTCAGGGTATATGCCCAGTAGTGGGATTGCTGGGTCATATAGTAGATCTATTTTTAGTTTTTTAAGGAACCTCCATACTGTTCTCCATAGTGGCTGTATCAATTTATATTCCCACCAACAGTACAAGAGGGTTCCCTTTTCTCCACACCCTCTCCAGCATTTACTGTTTGTAGATTTTTTGATGATGGCCATTCTGACCGGTGTGAGGTGATACCTCATTGTGGTTTTGATTTGCATTTCTCTAATTATTAGTGTTGAGTATCCTTTCATGTGTTTGTTGGCAATCTGTATGTCTTCTTTGGAGAAATGTCTCTTTCGGTCTTCTGCCCATTTTTGGATTGGGTTGTTTGTGTTTTTGATATTGAGCTGCGTGAGCTGCTTGTATATTTTGGAGATTAATCCTTTGTCAGTTGATAATCTCAATAGATGCAGAAAAAGCTTTTGACAAAATTCAACACCCATTTATGATAAAAACCCTGCAGAAAGTAGGCATAGAGGGAACTTACCTCAACATAATAAAGGCCATATATGACAAACCCACAGCCAGCATCATTCTCAATGGTGAAAAACTGAAACGATTTCCCCTAAGATAAGGAACAAGTCAAGGTTGCCCACTCTCACCACTATTATTCAACATAGCTTTGGAAGTTTTAGCCACAGCAATCAGAGAAGAAAAAGAAATAAAAGGAATCCAAATCAGAAAAGAAGTAAAACTGTCACTGTTTGCAGATGACATGATACTATACATAGAGAACCCTAAAGATGCTACCAGAAAACTACTAGAGCTAATCAATGAATTTGGTAAAGTTGCAGGATACAAAATTAATGCACAGAAATCTCTTGCATTCCTATACACTAATGATGAAAAATCTGAAAGAGAAATTAAGGAAACACTCCCATTTACCATTGCAACAAAAAGAATAAAATACCCAGGAATAAACCTACCTAGGGAGACAAAAGACCTGTATGCAGAAAACTATAAGACACTGATGAAAGAAATTAAAGATGATACCAACAGATGGAGAGATATACCATGTTCTTGGATTGGAAGAATCAACATTGTGAAAATGACTCTACTACCCAAAGGAATCCAGTATGTTCAGTTCAAAAGAATGGAGAGAGGTAGCCACAGTGGTCAAAGCAGCTGGGTGGAGATACCCTTGACTGAGGCTTGCAAGTCTCACTTCCAGAGTGCTAAAGGCTCACCCTGCTCATCATCACTCTCTTCTCTTTATTTCTGCCCTCCTCAAACTCCAGTACCTGTTTTCTCTACATGAAATCAAGTGTGTGTTTGTGTGTGTGTGTGTGTGTGCATGCGTGTGTCCCCACCAGGCTCTGGGTCTTACATTACCATCTAGAATCCATACTTTTCCATTGAAGCCTCATTGTTTTTTAGTAATTTCTAAATCTAGAGAGGAGACCTCCTTTGTGGGACGCAGAGGCTTGCTCAGTAGATTTTCACCTCTTGGGCAGGGATGCCCTCATTTTGTGGGGTAGGTGGGGTTGCAGTATGGTAAGCCAGAGAAAGCATCAGAGACTCCTTCCTAAGAGCCAGGGTGCCCCACAGCAGGGATTGCCACTGTCAGGGCAAGTCCTACCATGTGACAAATCTGAACAAGGGTCTGGGTCTGGGATGTGGGGCAGAAGTGTACACTCCCTTCTCTGAGTTCTTCCCTTGGAAGTAGTCCAACTGCCCTGACTCAGATGGGGTAGCAATTGAGCAGTGAGTATAACCCTCTTGGGGGACCAGGACTGTCCCTCCTTCACACATTCCCCCCTGTTTTCCCTACTAGCAAACTCCAGTTTCTCAGTTTGAGTGGCCTGATTTCCACTTCAAAAAATGTGTTCAGCACAGGTGGGAGTTATCAGTCTGAGAGGGCAGAAAAGAGGGAAGGTGGTCCTCCCCTGAGCCTAATCTGGGGTGTGAGCTGCACTGAATTCTGTAGAATAGAAGGGGTAGGGCACATGGTTGGAGAAAGCACAGGGGTGGTTCCCACTGCCAGCGTACGAGCAGGTCTTATCCATATAAGTCCAGATGCTCCTTCAGCTGTATTGAGCCACTCAGCCTGAGACCATGGGACCAGCTGTACTGGGTCCAGGGGTGTCAAAGTTGAGAACAGCTGAGGCCCTGTCCTGGGGAAATTTGCACTATGAGGAAAGAACTGGACAAGAACACAAACAACTGCAGTATGAAGAAGAAAACAGAATGAAGTACCTATAAAGGGCTGGACTAGTGATTGGAGAATCATGTAGTTTCTTCGACGCTGCCCTTTACTGTTTCCTGATTGTGTGCTTAACGCTAGAGATACTAATCTTTTCCTAGTGTATCACACCAACCTCATTATACTGCACATGACAGAGAACCGAACTGAGAATGCAGACTTCAGTGCTGGTTTGATCCAGAGGTTCAACAATGTCATCGATCCTCCCACTCCCTGAACCTTTTCAAACATGTCTTTCCGTTTTGTCTTCCGCAGCACTGATCCCACCCTAAGGCTGGCTCTCCTCATGGTTGCAAGATGACGGCTGATGTTCCAGAGGCTCCTTGGCTCTCATCCACATCTAAGCAAAGAGAAAGCCTTAGTCTTTGCCCTAGAATTTCAACTCACTCTGGTTGGACTGGCTTAGATCGATCACTCTGAGTGGGAGAGGTGGAACATGCTGGTGGCTTGAGCAGATTAGAGCCCACTCCTGGAAATACTCTTACTTTTAGGGTACTGTTAGGGAAGAGAAGTGGAGAGGGATTTGGGTAGCAATTACTAATGTTGGTCATAGCTAGGTTCGTGCAGATGAGCCTTTACAACGCCCAGGATTGGGACCTCTGTTGAGGCTCAGAAATGAGTAAGACAGGGTCTCTGGCCTCAAGGATCTTACCGTCCAATATCAGAGACAGACATGTAAACAGATAATTCCCAAACTGCGGTAAATGCTAAAAGAGAGATAATGCAACTAGAGCACATGGAAAGAAAACTAAATCCAGCTGGAGGTTCAGCGAAGCCTCCACCGGAGAAAAATAAACAAGCCATGTCTTGCAGGATAAGCAGACACTTGTCAGGTGAAGACAGAAGGCTGCTCTTACAGAAGCAAATAAAGAGCTAGAGGCATGAAACAGTCACTTACTCGACAAGCACTGTTGAACATCGTAAAAGCTGAGATCTACCAGAAATGTGGAGATACTGGAGATTAATATTTGAAGTGCCTGGAGATTAAAATTTGAATTTTAAAGTTCCTGGAGATTAATATTTGAAGTGGTAGGAGATGAGACAATCCAGGAATCAAGACCAGGTCACAGAGGACCCTCTGTGCCAGGGGAAGAAACTTGGGCTTTATCCAGTGAGAGATGGAATTTGAGTCAGGGAATCTGATGTGGACTTGTGCTAAAGAATTTCACCTAATCAGTTTCAGCAAGTCTCTCCTGTACTTGGTCTTATAACTCACCAGCCTGGAAAATACAAACTATGAACTATGATTTGGCTCTCTTTTTATTAATCACCCAGCTCAGTCACCTTGTTTTTCTGATGGCCACAGGGAAAACGCATTTTGGCCTTCTGTCTTGTCTTGCATTATATATAGTTGTGTATCTGCTTGCCCTCTCGTTTAAAATGGGAAGCTATTGGAGGTTCTAGAGTCTTACTCCTATTTGTTTCCACCATCACCACCAAAACAAGTAAGAAGTTGATAAATGTTTATTGAGTTGACCTCTTGATGATCTGGGTCACAGAGGCCATTCAGCTGGTTACAGAATAAACTTATTTCTAGTTTGGGAGAATAGGGTTGGGAGTTTTGGAGAGCTGCCTTCAAGGCTGTATGTTTTGAAATCTAGGGCTGGAGTACCCAGTGCTGAGAGCATGCCACTGGTGTGCTCATGAAGCAGAGGGGTAGATATTTTTGGGGTGTTTGCCAATCTTGGGCCTGCTTGCTCTCACATTCACTTCTTGCCCTCACCCTGCTCTGCATGTGTCTGCCAGGCTCAGGGTGAGTTCAGCCAACGAGAGACATTGGTGAGTTTGAAGGCAGGAGAGAGTAAACAAGATCTTTCTCTCTCTCCCCCATCTCTGCCTTGGCTAGTGTCTGCAGCAATAGCTGAGTCTCTTCCATGGCTTCAGCTCCTGCCAGGCAAGCCCACAAGATTCCAGCTTCTGCCAGGTGACTCCAGGTGCCCAGGAGTTCATCTTCTCCCTTTGTCTCTACAGCCCAGAAGTTGTACTGACTTCCTGCAGTTCTTAGTCTCAGAGTTTCCACTCTGAACCCCATTTGACTCCTTTGGTCTTCTATCCCTGAATTAAATTCTCTCTATTTAAAATATTCAAATTTTCCTTACTGGATCCTGAATGATATAAGATCTCCCCATATCCCTCCCCCCAATTCTTTTAACTATATATTTTGCCTAGAATTCAATGTTACACTCCACCTCTCTTCCCCTCCCTCCCTCCAATTTTTCCTCCTTTTGATCCAGGGCTTTCAGGCTGCTCTATTTCTCCTGTTAGGAAGGCATATGAGTTGGTAAATGCATTCACACAAAGGTGTGTGCCCGAGTATATGCATTTTTAATAAATGCACAGGGATATAGTAATAATAAACTCAAAGTGATGACTCACAGATGGTGGAATTTCTCTTCCTTAAGTGTCCTTCAGAGGCCCATGCTGTCTCTGCATACTGCCACTTCTAGCTTTTGTGTGAGCATCACTCTGCCCCTCACAGCATTCCTCGGTCCAGATGTCTATCCTTGGCCCCTAGGAATGTGGATGGAGCACCGAAATCCACCTCTGGCCCTGGAAAATCAATTCAGAGCACATGCTTTGCTAGTGGTTGGTAAGTAAATGCCTTTTTCAAATATAAAGTACACACCTGTTGTTATTCATTGTATACGTTTTAAAATAATTTTTACCAAAGTCCACACAAATAATAATAATCCACATTATAAAATTATCTTCCCATACTACTTGAGAACTAAGACTAGCAGTTACAGAATCTCATTTTCTTTGCCTCAGGCAAACATATGCTACTCTATGTGTGTTTTTGACTCTGACACATTTATGAACGTGATAATTTTACCATTTGAAATAAACTATGGAAATTTAACTGCATAAAGATTTGATAATAAGCTCCAGGATAGTAAGTCTTAGGTCATTGGTAACTTGCCACTTCCACCCTCAAGTACTCAGATGGACTTGAACCTTCAATGGCCTTAAAAAACAAACAGCTCTTGGGAACAAAGAAGTCATGCAGTGGCTCCAGGATAAGGGAGGTCAGTCATCTCATTTGTTGGGGACTGGGGGGTTTCCCAAGATGGAGAACTTTCAATGCTAAAACCAGGAAGTCCTGGGCAACCTGCGACAAGGTGGTAACCCTGTGAAGACCAGATTTCAGGGGAGAAGCAAGGCTCTGAAACTCACAGCCAATGTGCTATGATTGACCAGGCTGCTATGTAGAAGAAAAGTAGCTCCCTGATTGGCTATGGAGGCTGACACCCAGAAGGAAAGCAGCTCTCTGATTGGCTGTTCATGGCTGGGTGAGGTTAGTCTTTTAAGGGCACAGTGCTGTGGATATAGGTGAAATAACCCAATATAAGACAGACTGAGGAAAAATAGACAAAGAAGAGTAGTGAGAGGGTGTGAGAGGCGCAGTAGTCACCAGGCAGCCTGCAGTGGATCCTGGCAGAGTAAGAAAGAAAATGAAGAGGAAGAAGACAAGCGGTTTTACTGTGCAGGCCCAGATGAGATGAATGGTTTTGTACAGGCATATATGCCTCAAAGGCCTAGGGCAGTGGTTCTTAACCCTAGCTAGGCATTCAAATTACTTGGAAACTTTTGAAAATGCAGATGCCTGAGTTATACCCCAGAGTAATTTGAATTAGAATTTCTGGGGCTGGGCAGAGTCACTGGTCTTTTTTAAAAGCTCCCATGATCTTAATATGCAGCTAAGGTTGAAAACCACCAACCCTACACATCTCTTTGTGTATGTCTAGACACCAACAGTCATGGAGGGTAAATAGGAAACATGTCTGTTAATATCTAGACTGATTATGATGCTTTCATACCGCCATCGGTTGACTGTAGAAACCTTGCCATCTCAAAATGTTTTCTTTGCAATATGTACATATATCAAATCATGACATTGTACACCTGCAACTAATATAATGTTATATGTCAATTATATCTGAATAATTGCTAAGAGGCCACTGGGGTGCTTCCTTATGAGGGTTCACCAAAAGATCTGCATATGGTCTCCTGCACCAGCCTCCTCATTGAGTTGCCAGCCCCAGGGACCTTTGTCTAGTGTCTCCTTGAAGCTGGAATCACCTCCATGCAACTATGGGCCGCTGCCCACCCTCAGGCCAGTGGGAAATGAGATTGGCAAGGGGAAGCACCACTCACCTTTACCACCCCATCTCAGTGACGGAATCGTTCCTTTCTTTCATTTCCCTCAGAACAGAGAACAGAGGGTTCCGACAAAACAGAGAATGTAGATGTTAACATGGAGACTAACTTAGGAGTTCCCTGCTGGAGAAAAAGTTTCTCCCTCCCTTTGACACAAACCTTTCCTCTTCAGTTCTCACTTGTCCTAGAATCAACCTCCTCTCAGGATGATTTTATGAAAAGAAGAATCACTCTCATTTGGAAAAAACACATGCCCTACCATGAGGGCTTATTTTAAGGCTCTAATGGGACTTGCTAGTCCAATATGAGCCGTCTGTGGTCTTTGGTGTTAAATAACACAGCTCGGGTAGGGAGGACATCAATGGTCCGGACCACAGTGAGGCTCTGCCGAGCTTGGTGCAGCTCCTCTTCAGTCTCTCCTCCATGTGGGTTGAAGCTCCTACCCGTCTTTTACTTTGTAGATATCCTAGCAACATGAATTCTTCATCACCTATGAGCAACCGCCAAATAACTTCTCAAGAACGAAGACAGAACTTCTACCTCCTGCCTTAAACAACCACAATCTAGGACAAAATAGATGAAGCAGTGGTTTCCAGACACAGGACAATAGGCAGGAAGGGACTGTGATCCTTGAGTGAGGGAGGCAAGCGAGATGAGCCCTACAAGTGCCACCTCCTCCCCACTCCCCCGCCATCCTGGAGAGAGTTGCCAGGCTGCGGCCCTGAAAGGCAGAACCCAGAGAAGGCCTGGTGACCTCAGTGAGCTGAAGAGACAAGATTTAGAGTTCAGGGAAGCCAGTGGCTAGAATACATAGGACAGGTTGCTGGAGAGGAGACAGCTGCCTAAAGAGAGAGAGCTCCAAATCCGCCGAAGGTTCTCCTCCAGTCTTTAGCTGAGTTCAGATCAGCTCATGTGTGTGAGAAAATGACTAAGGCCAGAAAAAAAAGTCCAGAGAGAAGCAAGAGGAAAAGTCTCCAGAGTTCACACCACTTCCTAGTAGTCAGAATAGAAATATCACCTAACACAAGGAATAAGAAGTAGAGTCCTCAACTGGGTGGGCCAAACTAACTTAGATGAAACGCTGTTCTGAACCTCCTTAAAGGAGCTTAAAAATAAGCCTTCTATGGATCAAACTGTTTTCAAGTTACTTAACTGAGTTCCAGAACAAAGGCAAAAATATTTAAAAGAGTATATTACAACAAACAAACAAACACAATGAGAACAACAGAACTGAAAATGTAAAGTTCACAGTGTCTGGCATCCAACCCAAAATGGCAGACTCAGGAAAATGTGGCTCATAGGAAAGAGAAAATGTAATTAATAAGAGCAGACCCAGAAATGACATAAATGACAGAACTGATGGATAAGAACATTAAAACAGCTATTATAAATATACCCCATATGTTTGATAAGGTAAAAGAAAGCATGAGTGTGATGAAAAGGAAAATGGAAGACAAAAAGACCCAATCAACCTTTTAGAGAAGAAAAATCTAATGTTTGAGATGAAAGATGCACTGTACGGGATTAACAGTAGATGATACATCCTGATGAAGTAGAGCTTATCCTAGGAATGCAAGGTCTATTAACACTATTACTTAAAACTATTGCTTCACCATATTGAATGATTTAAAAAGTAAAACCATATGAACATAAGAAAAAGCATCTGCCAAAATTCAATATCCAATCATGATTTTTAAAAAAAAAAACAACTCTGCAAACCAGGAATAGCTGGGAACTTCTTCAACCTGATTAAGGGCATCTATGAAAAACCTACAGATAACATCACACCTGATGAATCCTTTCCTCCTGAGATAAGGAACAAGCAAGGATGTACATTCTCACCTCTTCTATTTAACATTTTTTTCTAGAGGTCTTAGCCATAGCAAAGGCAAGAAGTAGAAATAAAAGACATACTGATATGAAAGGAAGAAATAAAAGCATTTTTATTAACAGATGACATGATTGTCTACATAGCAAATCTTAAATAAGTCTATGAAAATGTTATAAGAACTTATGAGTGAATATAGTAAGGTTTCAGGGTAGAAGATCAACGTCAAACTAAATTTTATACCTATATACTGTCAGTGAGCAACCAGAAAATAAATTAAAACATACCATTTACTATTTATTGTTGACTGTTTGTGTCCACCCTCATCCCCCATTCATATATTGAAATCTAATCTCCAATGTGATGATAATAGCAGTTGGGGCCTTTGGGAGGTAAGTAGACCCTGAGGGTAGAGCTCTCATGAATGAAATTGGTGCCCTTATAAGACAATGAAGGGACCAAAGCTCTTTCTCTTTACCCTATGAGGATATGAGAAGTCCACTGTCTGCAACCAGGAAGAGGACTCTCACTGGACCCAACCATGTTAGCACCATGATCTTGTACTTTTAGCTTCTGGGACGTGAGAAATTTCTGTTGCTGACAAGCCACCCAGTTTATGGTATTTGGTTAGAGCAGCCTGAGCTAAGACACTATTGCATCAAAAAATATGGTATACTTAGAATAAATTAGACAACAGTTGTGCAAGACCTGTACACTGAAAACTATAAAACACTGCTGAGAGAAATTAAAGAAGACCTAAAATGGGAAGATACACCATGCTTATGGATTGGAGGGCTCAAGATTGTTAAGAGGTCAATTCTCTCCAAATTGACTTATAGATTCAATCTAATCCCAATCTAAACCCCAGCAATTTTTTTTTCAGAAATTTGTGATCTGAATCTAAACTTCGTATGGAATTGCGAGACTTAAAATAGCCAAAACAATCTTAAAGAAGGAGATGCAGTTTAATGTCTTAAACTATTGATTTTTTAAGACTTTTTAAAAAGTTCATCAAGACAGTGTGAAGTTGGTGTAAAGTTATATATCAATGTAAATTTGTGTGTATATATATATATATATATATATATATAAATATAAAAAGACACATCAAAGGAACAGAATACAGTTCAGGAATAGATCCACACATGTGTAGCCAACTGATTTTTGACAAGGGTGCCAAGGTAATTCCGTAGGAGAAGAATAATCTTTTCAACAAATGGTGCTGGAACAGTTGGATAGCCATATGCAGAAATACGAACCTCAATTCATACCTCATACCTTTGGATCATGGATCTAAATATAAGAGCTAACAACAGAAAACTTCTGAAAGAAAATACAGGAGAAAATCTTAGTGTTCTTAGGTTAATCCAAAGGACAACTCAAATGTCCATCAACAGGCAAATGGATGAACTCATACAACAGAATACTACTCAGAAATGAAAAGGAATAAACTATTGATAAGCTCATCAAAATGGATGAATCTCAATACCAGTATGCTGAGTGAAAGACGCCAGACAAAAAGACTACATACTGTATGAGTCCATTTTATAAAATTCTAAAAAATGCAAACTAACAGTGACAAAGTAGACCAGTGTTTGCATGGGGGTGAAGGGGAAGGAGGGGTGGGAAGGAAAGAATTTCAAAGGGGAATGAGGAGACTATCGGGAGTGATGGAAATGTTTGTTATTTTGATTGTGGCTATGGGTTCATGGATATACAAGTATGTCAACATTTATCAAATAATATTCTCTAATATGTGCAGTTATTGTAGGTCATTTATACCACAACAAGCCTGCTTTTAAAAAGTACAAAGGACAGTGTATAGTATAATGAACTTTAAATCCACAGAGAAATGTATCAGTCAGGGCAATTAACACTAGTTGTAACAACAAACCTAGTATCTCTGTGTTTTGATAAAACAAAAGTTTATGTTTTGCTTATGTCACAATGTCACATGGGTTGGGCTGTTCCTGGCAGCTCGAAGCCATGCAGTGACTCAGGGACTGTGGCTTCTTCTATCTTGTGGCCCCGTTGACTTCAATATGTGTCTTTACTCTTACCAAGGAGAAGAGAGAGCAGAGATGATCCTGACCAGACCTAGAAGGAGGCGCCCATCACGTCTGCCCACATCCCTTAGGCCAAAACCCATGTATATGGTAAGAAGGGCTGGGAAATAGAGTCCTCTCCATGCCAGGAGAGGACAGTAGTGCTTTTATTTCTGTATCAAGCCAGTCTCTGCCAGAAGAAAAAGAAACATCTCTTCCTAGAGTACCTATGCACACAATAACAGGTATTACAAAAGAATGCTGAGCTTTTGAGCCAAAACACTCACATTTAGATCCCTTCACAGTTTTCTCCCACAATGATGAGAGGGCATTTGCTTCATATTTCTGAACTGAAGAGCCTATTAAAGGGCTTCTTATGAAGGAATAGTTTCTACACCAAAGGGGAATCCAAGGCTCCAGATCCTAAGAGAGAGAAAATTGTTTATGGTTTTCAAATCACTCCCACAGCCTCACCCACTCCTTTTCTACTTCTTATCCCCAAGGTTTCAAAACTTTCAGAGTTCAGTCTAAGCAAAAGCATACAGCCTGTGCCCTACCCCATTTGCACCTGCACCTACAGCATGAGGAGAAACTGAATCCAGCAAGATGACACAGAGCCACCAAGAACATCTGCTCAGTCTTTAGTGGGACAGAGAAGAATAAAGAGACTCCTTGCTGAAGCAGCCAGATAGCCCCACTGTGTGACCATTTGGACAAGCAGTTGACCGTGATAAGGTTGCATTCAATCTTATCATTATCAGCTGTGTGACCGTGACAGGGTTTCACCAGGTGTATTTCCCTGTAGCACATTCTTCCGTGGCAGTGAATCTTCTCCAAACTCAGCAGTGCTTCTCACTCAGGTGTACGTGGTCCTGGGGCACATGATGACCTGACCTGTCAGAATGTTCCTGGCACTTACCTATAGGGGCCTACAGCTGGCTCTGCTTAGAGTGAGATGATCTGAGTGTTGAGCTTCCAAGTCCATATTGGTAAGTTGACTGACAGAGTTCTTCTGAAACAGTTTTGGATTTGCATCCTGGATTTTGAGTGTAATATATGCAACGTGTGTGTGAACCATTCCATTTAGTCTTTTTAGCCCTACCACTCCACTGAAACCATGGTTGTCACATCACAAACAATCCCCTCATTGTCCAAACTCAATGGTTAGCATCTAACTTAACATCAAAGAAGCACGTGATGCAGCTGATCACTCCCTCTTTCTCTAAACACCTTCTTTACTTAGCTTCTGGGATACCACGCTCTCCAGGCCCTGCCTGCCTGATGCTCCTTCACTTTCTTGCCTGCTGTCCTCCTAACCTTTGAATAGTATTTGACCACAGAGCTCTCCTGGGATGTCTTCTCATGCATGAATTAGGGATTTGGAAAAGCTATGGATTAGGTTCTATTCATGTAGAAGGAGCTCCCCTACTCCACCTCCCCAACCTTAATAGCTTTGGACAACTCAGACGAAAATTTCTCTTTTCCTTCCTTCTTTCCTTCCTCCCTCCCTTCCTTCCTCCTTCCCTCTCTCCCTCCCTTCCTTTCTTGTCAAATTATCTGGAAATCATCTCTCTCTACAAGTAGTAATTAGGGTTTCCAGATATGATAGTTCATCGCTAACTTTTTTTCTCTTAACTTGCCTAGAAAAAGTCAAAGAGGACACTCTCATCATTATCAGTGAGAAATGCACTGTTGTTCTCGAAAATCAACTTAAACGGACCCTTTTGGGAAAGAGTCCATGAAACGCAAGAAGGAAAAATAATGAATTCATAGAAGAGCTTGTTTCCACCCACTTGGAACACAGTCCCTTTTGCCAGCCTGTTTGATCAGCTGGGAGGAAAAGCATCCTCATTTACATAACCTCCAGGCCCTTTGTTTTTCAAGATGGCACCATTCCAGGGGTGCAGTTTCCATATGGATGAAGGAAGCTAAAAGTCCACAAATGCCCATCAGGCAGTCACTGGATATAGCTTCTCTAGAAAGTCCAGGAAGTTTTGGTTGTTTCCGGCTCTTACAGTCTTACAGAATGATCTAATGTTTGCTAATGTGTGTGCCCTCTTTAATAATTCAGCGACCGAATATTAAATTAATTTGGGAAATATTTATGAATCGCATAGATACCTACTGCACATAAGCTCTCCTACTGGGTAGTGCAGCTGTGCCTTGGAGGAACAGTTAGGTGAGAAGTGCCTAAACATTAAATCCTATTCCCAGTAGACTAAGCACCTAGGGGCAGTGGCAAAGTCTTTTCCCTATATCCTCTACATCACTTAAATATAGTGTTGAGGACATAAACAGGTGATCAATAAGTAGTTCTCCCAGTGAATTTCCATAATTAAAACCCATAATGGTCACCAGCCAAATTTTGGAAGAAATCAGAGTTCCTTTCTCTTGCTATCGGGGGGCATATGATGGCCACAACACCGTCCATGGTGGGAAGTGATGACACACCAGAGGCTGAGAAGAATACTTCCTGTGGTTCAAATCAAAGGATATTTGAGTAGACAGAAGGGATAAATAAGCACTGAAATTAGCCTCAACACCAGAGACATTGCTTATTGGGGAAAAAAAAAGTTTCACATCTGAAAAAACACAAGTGGTTAGGAGTTCTGAATACTCATTGCAAAACTGTTTTTGTACTGAATTCACACACTTAATGGTTTCCACTCAAAAATGGAGCTCGTCAACTATACTGCTGTCAACTCGCTTATGGGGTTTAGATCACAGAGAAGGCAATGAAAAGCCTCCTGAGGCAATTGCCAACTTTTCTGCATCTAGAATCTGGCTCAAAACCTTGTCCACATTTACTTAGTGTCTCTATGCTTGTATCTCCTCTAAAGAACAATGCAAGCTCCCAGCTGAGTTAAACCCAAATCTGCAAAGCACTGTCCTTTAGATATTTAAAAATATGTAAAGGAAAATGACCACAGTGCTCATACTGTAATTTCAAATGGCAATTTCCCTATTGTATAGTTTTTAATAGTGATTTTTTTTTTTGAGGTAAAATGGAAACACTCAGCTGCTCAGTGAGGCAGGGTTAAAATATTCTGCAAAAACACAACTTACAGCAGAACCCCTGGACTACCAGTTAATGAACTCACAACTAGTGGTACAAGACAGGTGTATTGTGGCAGATTCATGGCCCAGAAAAGGATTTTATTATTATCATTATTATTTTGTCTTTAACAATAAATACGTTGACAAACCATTTTTATGATAAGTGACTAAGGGGACTAAAAAATGTATATAGCAGAATCAAACACTGGTACTCCCTGGAGTGTTCACTAGCTTTCTCTCACAGCTGCTGTGCACATCATTTCTTTTCCACTTATATTGTATACTAGGGGTCCTGGTTTTCTGGCTGAACCTGTGAGATTTATTTATCCAATGAATCCCAGTCCCAGCAAGGGTATCTAGTGAACCTATGACAACGTGGCCTCTGAGTAATCGATTCTGTCAGGGGCCACAAGTCTCCCGGTTTGGGTATTTTTTCCTGGTTGAAAACTCTGTACTTAAAATTTAGTCTCTTTCATCTTAATCCTGAGAAATCACAGTCATTGACAGGGAACCAACAGCATCCGATACCTTTCTGGGAACAGGAGAGTCACACTTGTTAACCTTCACCTCGAGTTTTAAATACAGCAGTGCAGGTACAGGTGGAAAAGTCAAGGTTGCCCGTTATGCAAAGCCATCCTGTGACTCCACCCACTGCCATGGAAACACAGTCGCGGATGAGTGTGAGGATGTGGATGTGGCAGGTGTGTTGTATGTGTCAGTGGGTTTGTGGAAGTGTATGAATTTGCATGAATGTGTATTTGTATGTTTGTGACTGCTTGTGTATGAATGTTATTTGTGTGTACTTTTGAGTGAATGTGTTCGTGCATTTGTGTGTTCGTGTATGTGTGTTCATGTATGTGTTTGTATATGATCATTTGTCTGTGAGAGTGTATGACCATGAATGTGTGAATATAAACGTGTTGTGTATGGGTGTGTATTTGTGTGCAGTTTGTATGGGTGTGGGTATGAGTGTAAAAGTGTGCATGTGTCTATATTGTGTGCATGAGTTTGGTTGAACGTGTGAATGAGTGTATGATTTGTGTGTGTAAATGTGTGTGGGCGAGCGTGTCAGAGTGTGCATGTGTGTGGTTGCCTACGTGTGTATTTGTAGATGGGTTTGTATTTCTGTGTGTTGGAATGCACGTTGTGGGTGTTATTTGTATACATGTGAGTGCATAATTTTCTGTGTGCTTAAGTATTGCATTGTGTATTTGTGCGAATATATTTGTGTGTTTTGGAGTGTGTGGTGTCTGTGACTGTGTATTTGTGTGTTCCTGTTTGTATGCGTGTGTGTAATTGTGCAAACGCAAGTGTTTGGACTGTGTGCACCCTGTGAGTGTGCATTTGCCTGTGTTTGTGAGTCTATATACTTGTGTGTATGTGTGTGTGCGCGCGTGCTTTCGAGCGCGCGTGTGAGCGGGTGTGTGCCGTCGCCGCACGCCTCCACCTCTGCGCGAACCGCCCCTTCGCGGCCGGAGCAGAGGCAGCGGCCTGGCCGGCGGGCGAGGGAGGGACGCGCGCCGCGGTTAAGCGGGCTGCGCCGCCGTCACCGCCGCCGCGCTGACTTTGCCCTTTAAATCGGTCTCCAAGCCGATTACAGCTGATCTCCCACGTGACGTTTTACCTTCTGTCTCCCGGAGCGAGTTGCCCGAGGACAGTCCTCCACAGGCTGCGGCGCGTCGCGCCGCCCCAGCCCGCCGCGGGGGCTCGGGCTCCCGCAACTTTGGGCAAAGCAACGGCGGCCGGCTGCCCTCGCGGGGCCACTCTCCACGCGGGCGTCGGGGGCTCCGGGGGCTTCGCTCGGCCGGGAGGGCGGCGGTGGCGGAAGACAACGTGCCCCGACCACAGCCCAGCGCCCCTCGGACCCGCGCCGCGCCGCGCCCGGAAGGCAGACGGCGTGCCCTGTGCGCGGCGCCCGGAAAGGGGGAGTCCTCCGCCGTCGGGAGCCGAGCGGGCGCGCCTTCGGACGAGCCGGCGGGAGATGGCCGCGAGGCAGGGGTGAGCCCCCAGCGCCCTCACCATGCAGAAGAGCGTGCGCTACAACGAGGGGCACGCCTTGTACCTGGCCTTCCTAGCCCGCAAAGAGGGCACCAAGCGCGGCTTCCTGAGCAAGAAGGCAACCGAGGCGAGCCGCTGGCACGAAAAGTGGTTCGCCCTCTACCAGAATGTGCTCTTCTACTTTGAGGGCGAGCAGAGCTGCCGCCCGGCGGGCATGTACCTCCTGGAGGGCTGCAGCTGCGAGCGGGCACTCGCGCCGCCCAGGGCCGGGGCCGGGCCGGGCGGCGCCCGGGACGCTCTGGATAAGCAGGTACCACGCGCCATCCCCTCCCCGTCTCCCTGCCTGCGGCCGCGGCAATACCCAGTTCTTCTAAGCCCAGAGGTCGAGGGCCCGATCCGACAGTGGGACCACCTTCCGAGATTTCGAGATTCCCCTGCGGCGTCTGTGGCAGGACAGCTCCCCTCCTCGGCCTCCCCATCTCCATCCCCGCCTTGTCGTGCATCTCCTTGTGATCCGTTGGAATAGGGGCTCGGCTTTATATTTTCCGAGACCCCGAAATCTGTCGGGTCATTGCAGCTTCCTTGCTAACCTTACATTGCTTCTCTTCAACCTGTTCGGAAGGACTTAGTGTGGCGACGCGGGTTGACACCTGTTGGATTTAGATTGGCAAGACGGAACTAACTTATTTGTAAAAGTTTGGTTTCTCAGTCACCCAGCTAGTGAGTGTAGGTTTCTTTGCCTGCAGATGTTTGATCAATGGCTGTGCAGGGAACAAGCGGGGCTCCCAGGACTGACGGGCACTTTCTGTTGGTCACTTTCAATCTGTCTTTGTGGTTTATGTCAGTTTACTTTAACATTTGGCCTGCTGTGTCTAATTATGAAGGTAAATGTGTATCCGTTTCCCTCAGGATTAATATTTGGTAGCCACATTCCTGCTATGTGTAAATATGCGGGCATTTTTAAAGAACGCTTCTGTATACTTTTAAATGAATGCTTTGAAAATGAATGTGACCTTTTTATTCTGGGTCATAATTTTATTAGTTTTGCTATGTTTTGCACTTAAGGAGGAAAAAATCCTCCAGATTTAGTAACTCCCGCCCCCCCCCACCGCCTCCCATTCCTGCAAGTGCAGAATTTGTATTTTTTTTCAATCACCATTTCTTATTAAAGTTAAAGCAGACTAATTTTATGCTTCCAAATGTTCTCACTTTGCTTCTAGATCTCCACCTTGAAAAAAAGAGGCTGATGGTCTTTGTTGTTGCATAAAAATTTTTAGCAGCTTAATTTTCCATGTAAGTCAGGCCAAACAGCTTCTACTGCAAATCCCTGAGGGCGGCTGTGAGAGGCGCTAGGGATGGAAAGATGAGTAAGATGCCTACATAACCCCTGGGGGCTCATAAAACAGTGTGTAAAATTAAGAGGAGCTAAAACTAGATCAACCAGAAGTTTGATTTTTTTCACTGTGGTTTCACTATAAATCATTCAGACTTAACTGATTAAACTTGGTATAACACTTATACATCCAAAAATTTAAAAATATTCCCTTTGGTTTTTGAGGGCATGTTGAGAGTTCTTTGAAAAACTGATTTCCAATTTTGTAGATATAGATACTGGAAATATAAGTTTAAATTTCAAGTCAGGCATTTTAGAAATTAAACTGAGAGCAGGAGGAAGGGTTTTGAGGAAATAGGTAGAGACTTTTTTCAGGATCTATTTTTTTTTTTCTTTTCTATTGGTGAGTTTTTTTTTTTTTTTTTTTTAAGGCATGTGTTCCAAGGCCCATGGGAGCAAAAACCAGTAGGTTTTTAAAGTGTTATTATGTCTATACTAAAATAGGGTACTTGAAATTATTCTGAAGATACATCATTGACCCAATTACAAATAATTTTTTCTTTTTGTGTTTATAATAGTATCAGGAGATAGCCACTTTTGTTATGAGCTGGGAGTGGGGAGTTGTTACCTGTTGCACCTTAACGTGGTTGTCTGACCTGTTAACATATGAAAACCAAGATTTTTCTACTTGGAGAATATCCAGACTCTCATCTTCAGGACAATTTTCTTTATACTTTATAAAGAAATGTAACCTCCAAATAGTTTGACTTTCATGCCACTTTCTAATGGAAGTCCTAAAAAGGTCCCCTTATTAAGAATTTTTTCTCTGTTTATCATCATACAAGTTATGAGTATTTCTCAATCATTTATACATCTCTTTGAGGTTAGAAATTAGAACCTTTGGTGTTTGTAGTAAAGCTGAGATGTAGAGAAGCAAGCACTCTGAAATGGATTAGGAGGTGGATTGGGAAATCTGTCAGTTTGTCTTGTGTTAGACATGCTTCTGTGACTTGGGTTGGCTTAGCAGGCTGATATTTTTTGTGTAACACTGTCTGTCTGGGTGTGTTTGAAGAATGAAGAAGAAACTGCAAAGATAAGAAAAAAAAAGTTTACCTTAAATCTACAGTTTATGCAGTTGGTTCTCTTTCAGTTAATTTGTATTGCTAATGTGCTCACTTCATCTCAGGCACCTAGACATGGTGGACCTGTGAAACTGGTGAGGTAGAGGGTGGATGTGAGGCGCTGAGCAGGGATCCTTTCAAGGTCTGCTTCTCCAAATATGCTTCTGGAACTTTCCACATATATGTCTCCATCAACCCCATAAACATACTTGAAGGTTAGGACTTGAAACGGGACTTAGGGAGGCAGAATGGGCTTCCTCCAGAATTTCTGTGTGACTTCTTAAAGGCAAATCTCTTAACATTTCCTCTGTTTTTTCTATTAATGAAATCTGTTTTCAGATGTGTTAATAAAAATTAAGAGTTTGGTTAGGATGATTTCTGAGTTATCTTCCAATAGTGACATCTCCTCTTTCTAAGATTATAACAAAAGTGTGAGCTTTTTGCTGTGCACAGGATGTGAAAGACAATTTCACAAGATTTAAAGATTATCAGTCTCTGTAATAAACACTGCATCTGAGTAGTTAAGGCCAAGCAGGTGATTGAAGTGCATATTCTGATAAATCCAGTCAGCAGATGTGCAAAACTATAGAAACATGACTGCTTGAGACAAAGACGTTCTTATCATTCATATTGGAGGGCGACACATTGTAATGACAGTGACAGTTGATGTAATTCTTGCTATAAAATGCCTCTAATCATTCTTGCCAGTTTAAATTCTATTTCTCCTTCAAATAATTTAAAAATTCTAATTAACTGTGGTAAGTTATAAGAAGAAAACATTCATTGGTTTGCTTCTTCTAAATAATAATTCAAAGTAAGTTGGTTGACAAAAGAAAATTAAGGTTTTTTCCTTTTTTCTTCTTTCCTTCCATCTTTCCTCCCTTCCTCCCTCTCCTCCTTCCCTTCCTCCCTCTCCTCCTTCCCTTCCTCCCTCCCTCCTTCCTTCCTTCCTTTCTTTGACCATTTTATCTCAAACTGTTTCCAGTTAAGAAGAAAAAAGAAAGGTATTTTTCACTTTCCAAATGTGCATAGGTTGAAGGAATATTTGCATTGCTCCATTTTCTCAATCGTGTCCCAAGATTTCACTTTGGTAGGTCCTTGGGAGATTGCAAGGCTCTCTTATCAACCTTCTATAGCAGCTATTTCTTAGGGATAGTTATGGTGATATAATCAAAATGTGTTCAGTTACGGAAAATTTTAAGTGATATTCATTTTCTTGAAAATGTGTGTTCATGGTACTTCTTTCTAAAAGAGCTCCATTTATGGAAAATGAAAAACTTACCTTTTGTTCCAGGTGAAGGTGTTTAAGGAGGAAGGGAATTTGTATGTAGTAAGTACCTTCTATGTGCCAAGCTCAGTGTTATCTTCCATTATTGAATCTAACTTGAACCTCACTTCAGCTCTTGGAGACTGGTAATGTTCTTTCATTTTTACCTATGATAAGACTGAGGCTTAAAGAGTTTTAGGAGATGACCAAAGTCCAACTCTAGGTAAGAAGATTGAATAATCTTGAAGAGTGCCTTACTAAGGAGACTATTTAAATCCACTGAGGTTCAAGAAATTTCAAATTTGGGTGGAATAGGGGCTGGGGTTGTAGTATGTGAATCACTGTTTTGTTTATTCTTATTTCCCCTTAAAAACCATTTACAGGACAGGTTCGATTCTTGAGAAATACAATTGCAGACCATTACATTTTCAAAGAAAAATGAGATTTATGTTTAAACAGTTTTACATGGCATTCGTTTACTTCAGTAAGGAATCTTTAAAAATATTTGCTCTGAGGGTGAAAATACACATCCCAATTAGCCTGATCTGTTTAAGTGGTTGTATCTGTCTTGCCTGCTAGCAGGAGAGACATATAGGAACAAAGCCATCTTTACTCTTATTTTCCTGGGAATGTTAAGTGGTCTATTCAGCCTGATTTCAGTTGTTTCAGTGGGGGTGGGTGGTGGGTGGGTGGATGGAATCCTTAGTTCTGGAGGTTTAAAGTAGTAGATACTTGTCATATTAGTGCTGAATTAAACATGTTGATTTAATTTTAAAGGGATTAAGGGTTATGTGATTTCCCCTGTCACCTCATTTCTAGCCAGTCATTTTAGCCTTCCAAACTTGTCCACCAGCAGAAGATTTTAATCATTTTATCAAATTAGGCAGAGCTGCACGTAAGCCCTGAAATATTTGTAGAGGGTGGGGAGTGTAGATCATGGGTTTTTGTTCCAGTTCATGTTGTTTAATTGAAGTATAATAACAAACTCAGTGTTTCCTTTTCAGTGTTTTATTGAACACAAATAAAGGGCAAACGGAATAAAAGTATTTGTTAAATCTTGTAAAACGTTTTAAAATGTAATTTAGGAAAGAAATGACTTATCACTTGAACTTTGTAATCATTCTTCCAATTTAGATTTAAATGAAGAAATATAACCTATGGATTAGAAAAATATAGTTCTTTTAATTTTGACTACACACTAAACCTTACTATTTGTATTATTGTACTTATCGTTAAGAATTCTACATAGAAAAATCCATCTTTGATGTGACAGATGTACATAAAAATGAATTTTTATTGGGACAAGTATTTTTCTGTGGGTTTTAATAAGTGAGCGCTAAATGTACTACTAAATGGTGGAAAATATTTGTAGTGTGATAACAAATTTTTTACTTTCTTTCAGGAATTAAAAAATAGAGATATTTTTCTTTCATTGGATGATAAGTCCTAAAGCATGTATGATAAGCAAATGTTTCTGGTTTTAGCAAGCAAATATTAGTAGTTTGTTAAAACAGTTGTTGGTATTGCTGTTTGTTTAATGCAGATTATACTTTTTAGTTGACCTTGTCCATATTTTTCAATAAATATGCATGCTACGTCAGTATAATTTTAATTTTGTAGAATAGAAAAAGCTAGTATTTAAGATTATTTTGTAATGAAATAAACCATATTGACAAGTAATATGGATTCACTCAGGTCTGAAATCCTAATTTCACAATTTTAAAGTAGCTTTATGTTTTTATGCCTGTTTATTTGTCCTATAAGAAAGGGACAGGGGCTTCCCTGGTGGCGCAGTGGTTGAGAGTCCGCCTGCCGATGCAGGGAACACTGGTTCCTGCCCCGGTCTGGGAGGATCCCACATGCCGCAGAGCGGCTGGGCCCGTGAGCCATGGCCGCTGAGCCTGCTCGTCCGGAGCCTGTGCTCCGCAACGGGAGAGGCCACAACGGTGAGAGTCCCGCGTACAGCAAAAAAAAAAAAAAAAAAAAAAAAAGAAAGGGATATGTGTGTGTATGTTGTGTGTATGTTTATTGAGTTTATCTTCCATCATTAAATATTAAACATTTGTTATACAGTTATATATGTTGGAGTTTATAGGTTTTTATTTGTGTCATTAAGACATGTATTTCAAGACATGAGTTGTAAATCCAATCGGTGTACAATTTGGGGTGCTTTATTATACAGGACTAATGATTTTAAGTTAATCATGGTATAAATTCCTCTCTGAAATTAGTTTATCTTAATTCAAGACTATGTATAGTAAAATCTTAGTTAATATTGAAACAAAACTAGAAACGGTATTTGTTAGGTATCAATATAGCACTATGGTAAACGTTTGGTTACTGTATAATATTTGGCCATTATTCTAAAAATTAACCATTATTCCAGAATTATTCATTACATTTCAGTTGGTGTAATTTTCAAATATTAGCTGATTGTGAAGTTAGAAATACATTATTTTGGCTCCACCAAAGGGTATATTTTACCATTTTTGCCCAAGGAATTCAAATATGATTGTGTGTATATTTGGGGGGGGAAAAAAACCCAAACAGCAAGTTTTCCTTTTCCTTTTACTTGAGAAAACATTGGTATCATAAAGTGGAACAAGGATGCAGAAAACACATGTTCTCACACTTTTCCTTTTTACTAGCACTGGAAAAACTTACTATTCACGAAAAATGAAGATTCAAATCATTTTTCTTAAAACTCCTCATAGTGAATACAAAATGCTTCAAATATACTTTTAGGGAGACGGCAGAAAAAAAACCAAGTTTGAGTTGATCTGTGTTTATTTAAATAATATTTCTTTTCTTTTTTTGCGATACGCGGGCCTCTCACTGTTGTGGCCTCTCCCTTTGCGGAGCACAGGCTCCGGACGCGCAGGCTCAGCGGCCATGGCTCACGGGCCCAGCCACTCCGAGGCATGTGGGATCTTCCCGGACCGGGGCATGAACCCATGTCCCCTGCATCGGCAGTTGGACTCTCAACCACTGCGCCACCAGGGAAGCCCCCTATTTCTTTTCTTTTTGAACTGTAAAGGAAGAAATGAGAAAGTTGGGGAGGGCTGTATAAGTTACAGCATCAGAGTACAGTAAGTTAATGAAAAATAGAATTCTCATAAGATCTGAGAACATACAAATAAAACAACCTTAAGAAAAGCTATGCTTAAAAATAAAATTTATTGACCCTTTAGTGCTTCATTGTTTAAAATGTAGGCCATAATTTCTTTTATTAGCTCTTCCCATACTTACCATTGTGACATTGCTGAGACCAATGATGATGATGGAAACAGCCAGGGATCTGAGGGACCCTGGTTACTGGTATTCGCATTCTTTTCAGGTTCCTAAAATGTTTTGTTTTGTCATTTTCTGATTTAATGTAGACAATGCCTGATTCATTTCCCGAACTGTATTTATGAACTCATGCCATTTGTGTGACTAATGTATACAGGAGGGTTAGTGCTGTCAAATAGAGGGACGACTGGAAAGCTAGGAGGTTTCCTGGGTTAGAAATGTGGGAATGGGGAGGTAGTAGCCTGGCCTCAGGCTCACTGTGGAGCATCATAACTCTTTACAGAAGGAGTCATAACAACATAATGTCAGTGATGCATAGGTACAGGAGGCCACTCATATCCAGTATGAATTTGCTTTCTTTTCAGTTTAAGAATATCACTTTCCAGGTCAGATGGTAGTATTGTGTATGGTTCCGTTCAGGAGTTAAACCGCGGGGGTTTCAGTCTCCACTCAGCTGCTTACCAGATACATGATGATCAATTTCTCTTTCTAAGCCTGGACCCCTGCCTGTGTTGGGGATCACGATAGTACCTACATCATCCAGTTGTTGGGAGACTCATAGGCAACAGTCCATGCCAAGCTCTCAACACAGGGCCCAGCACATACGTAGCACATTTGTCAGCTGGTGTTTTTATTACTCCCTTTCTAATATAATTCTTTTTTGATTTTCTTCCTGTTGCTTTCATTACTAGGGTCACTTAGGTGTTTTTTTTCCTTCCTTCCTCTTTAAAAAATACTTTTAATTTAACACAGACAAAATAGAACAGTTTAGGGAACACCAATATACTCATCGTAGAGCTTCAACAATCTTCAGCTTTCTTATTATCTCTGTTTTTCTCCACACATGCCTTTGTTGTTGTTGTTGTTGAACTATCTTAAAGC
The DNA here is from genome assembly GCF_003676395.1 of Aethalodelphis obliquidens. Classification (NCBI taxonomy): domain Eukaryota; kingdom Metazoa; phylum Chordata; class Mammalia; order Artiodactyla; family Delphinidae; genus Aethalodelphis; species Aethalodelphis obliquidens. The sequence goes on along the minus strand of NW_020837948.1, from coordinate 53,403,841 downwards.
AAAGCCCAGACATCATTATTTCACTTGTAAATAAGGAAGTTTTTGGTTTTTGGCATAGCTTTTGTTTGGCGCTGAAGATTGTACTAGGTGTAGCTCTGAAAAGAACGATCCAGGAAATAGTTTGTAATGTGTTTCTCTTTTAATGTGTGTTACTGTAATTGTCATCATCTTTTTGTTTCTTTGATATCATTTTAAAGGAGAAAGCTTGAGACAGTAGTTGTGAGGACATAAAGGTAGTAGAATTAGCTTTTAAATAAGTTCCGGCATGTTAAATCCTAAAGAAAAATTTGAAATCAGTTTTTAACCATGATCATGGTGTAAAGGTATTTTCATGATTTGACCACACTCTAGAAGAAATTAAATTATTGGTGGTTCTGTTACTGAGGGATCTTCTTTTCTTTATTGAAGTCCATTTACCAAACTCTTCCAGCAGCTGGAAGAGTCTTGTTTAGAGTTCAGTGAGTGCTTTTCCCTCTGATGCCATTAATGCTTCTCATCGCTCAGTATTTTGCATAGTTTTGCAACAATCAGGATGTCATCCATAAATCAGTGTTTCATCCATCTTTCAGAATCAATTCTGAGACCCAACAGTAGGCAATGCTATTTTAAGGCAATTACTAAGGTTTCATTAATCAAGTGTGCAGTTTGCTTTCTCTAGTGTTGCTAAGCTTTTCTAGGGTGAGTTGGTCTCTGTCACATGATTATTTGCATTAGGCTCTTTTTTTTTTTTTTTTTTTTTTTTTTTTTTGGTCGGGGGGCTTTTCTTTTTTGTGGCCCCCCCTTTTGGGGGGCACATGCGAATGCTCGGCGGCCATGGCTCCCGGGCCCAGCCGCTCCACGGCATGTGGGATCTTCCCGGACCGGGGCACGAACCCGTGTCCCCTGCATCGGCAGGCGGACTCTCAACCACTGCGCCACCAGGGAAGCCCTTGCCTTAGGCTCTTTTGATTGCAAGGGAGAGATATGAACTCAAGTTGTCTTGAATAATGGGCACCTCTGTGTGTGGTGGGGGACAGCGGGAATATTGTAGGGCAATATAAGGGCAAGTACCGCTCTACATTTATTGTGACCTAGCTGTGCTTTGGACATTGGTACTGGCTAACATGTTTTTCAGTGCGTTTATGCATCTTTGGTTACTTACTGCCTCTGTTTTCTCATAATTTCTGCTTCCCCTCCTTCAGGCTGCTGTGCCCCTCGTGATACTGACTCAACATATTGTGGCCCCTTTCTCTCTGCTTTTACTGCTTCAGTTCTCACTGCAGCATCTCTTATTCACTCAGTATATTCAAGCTCGTCTTTCTGTGAGAGAGAATCTGATCGACTCAGTTCACACTTTGGGGGCTAGACAAGACCATTGGTCTCTGACCGGTCCATAAATTGGCTGTCAAACAGCAGGGACTGTGGGTGAGGGATTTTCATGGAAAGTTTGGTGGGCGTGAGAGACATTATTATTGACATGTCCAGTGTATTCATCAAGCTAGTAAATATTATTTTCACCAACTAATATTTATGCATTTAAGCCACCTTCTTTTCCTTCAGTAGTAGCTGTACATCCTTACCTTATCAATAAGATCTTTCCAGTAAGGCAGTTTCTGTCCTCTGGTCCTGATAGGCCTCCTGTGTTGCTAAGGGTTCATGTTCATAATTTCTCTTTACTTTCTTAATACTTTAATATTAAAAATTATTTGAATGTTGTTCTTTTAACAATAAGCATATTTTTCAAAGTATAGCATACATATAGAAAAGTGCACACATCGTAAGTGTGCTGCTTCCTGAATTCTCACAAAGTGAATATATTTTCGTAAGCAGCATCCCGATCAAGCCATGGACATGATCAGCCCTCCAGAAACTAACCTCATGTCTATTCCTCTTCAATGCTCCTCCCCATGGGTAGCCACCATCCTTACTTCTAACATCATGGATTGCTTTTGCCTGTTTTTGAACTTTGCCATTGACTCATGCAATAAGTACTCTTCTGTGTCAGACTTCTTTCCCTCAACATCACATCTGTGAGATTCATCGATGTCTTTGGGTGTTGTGATTCATGCCTTTTCAGTTTCTTTGTAGTGTTCCACTGGATGAGTATACACAGCTTCTTTACCCATTCTTTATCTACTGTTGATGGAACACTTGGATTGGTTCCAGATTGAAGCTATTACAGATAATATGGCTATGGAAATTCTTGTACAGATATTTTGTGCACGTACATGTATACATTTCTGTTCGGTATATACCCAGGAATGAACTTGTTGGTTCATAGGACTTACTTACGTTCAACTTCAGTAATTACTGCTAAACAGTTTTCTGAAATAGGTATATCAATTTATGTTCCCGCTAGCAGTGTATAAGAATTCCAGTTGCTCTACATTCTTGCTAATACTTGGTATTATCAGTCTTTTTAGTTTTAAGCATTCTAGTGGGTGTGTAGCAGTATCTCATTTTGGTCTTCATTTTCATTTCTCTGATAATTAGGTTGAACAGCTTTTCAGGTATTTCTTGACCATTTGATTGTTCTCTGTTTTGAAGTGCTTGTTCAACCTTTTGCCCATTTTTTTAAAAATTGAGTTGTCTTATTGATCTGTAGGAGTTTTAAAATATTAAGTTAAACTCTATGAATTGCCATTTTTGAATGTCAAAAAGAATTGAACATCATCTTGTTCATCCTAGTATATATGAAGACACGAGTCCTTTGTCAGTTATATGTATTGGAAATATTTTCTCCTACTCTGGTTTGCCTTTCTACTTTCTTACAGGTGTCATTTGATGAAGAGAAGTTTAAAACTTTAATGTCGTATAAACTCTCTGTCTTTTTCTTTGTGGCATTTTTCTGCCCATGAAATGAATGGGGATGGGGACAGCATCCGGAGGTGCTTTGTGTAGAAGGTGCAGGAGCTGGGGCCTTCCCTTGCTGCTCTGTGGTCAAAGCAATCAAGTGCATCACAAAAGATGCAGCAGTAAGTAAAACAGAATGCACTTGCAGCAGCTTTGGACTGCCACACCAGGATGTTTGCCCTTTGGAGGAAGGCTCCAGGGGCAATTCAAAAAGACAAAAAATCGTAATGTTCTTTTCTCCCTCATACCTTCTAGGGTCTGAGGTGTTCCCTCCCCAGGTGTTGGGTTGTTGCTCTTCCTCTAGAGATGCATAGATGTATATGCACCAAAGACTTGTACAAGAATTTTCATAGCAGTGTTATTCACAAAACTGGGTGTCCCATTTCAGAAGCTCTAACTTCACTTTGTTTCCGGTCATCCCCAACTTGCACCTACACCTTTCATCTGGAAGGGTCAGGTGCAAGAGGGACAAGGTACTTTTATAAAACTTAACCAGAGTTAAGCTTGAATCCCTGACACCCCCTTTCAGCTCTGCTGCCACCTGTAGGTTGTGTCATCTAGGCTGGCCTTGGGGGTGCTGTTAGGGAAAGAAAAATACATCATGCCCAGAGCTGGTCAAGACAGAATCCTCAGTTTTCAAAATCTATCTGTATAATGCCCTATAATTCTTCCCCTTTTGTCCTGATCATTACCCAGGAAGTGGCCAAGAAGGGATGCCCCCTTTCTTGGAATACCTGCACTCACTGATCAAACTGCCTTGCTGAAGTATATGGACCAGGAGGGAATGAGGGAGAAAGGGTTGGACAGTCAGTCCATTGTTGAGTATACAGATTAGTTTCAAGGGCCACAATGGTGTGACTGGAAACAGCTAACCAGTAACCTAAAAAAGTATCAACAGTGGTGAGGTAGCATTGCTAGTCCTGAGAGGGCTTTGAATGTCTGGTGTAGCCAATCTACCAGGAGTGGGAGGGGTTTCACCCCTTGTGACATGGCCTCTCCCATTGTGAGACAAATGGGTCAACTTTTGGCAGGTGTCACAGGTGCCCTGCAGTGGTAGCCTTCTGCATTAGAAACAGAGTCAGGCTCCAGCACAGCTTGATTCCAGTTGAGTCCACAGCCCTTGATTCCACAGTCCTTCCTGTGGACATCTACATGACTGATCCATACAGTTCAGTCAGCAGACATGGATTGTTCCCAGGTGCATGTTTCCAAAGAAGTGTCTCTTTAATCTTACAGTCTATCGTTTTCCAAGTGGCAGACCCAACAGCTCTGCCATTGGCACCAGCCCAAAAGTCTGAGCCCTACCCTCTGACTGGAGCAACTACCTCTGCTTTTTCTTCTGCATAGCTGACACTGAGGCTGACTAGCCACAGCACCCCAATGGATACCATTGGGTCTCAGCTTAGCCAAACCATCAGGGAACCGGGCCCAGATATGTAGGGAATTCCTGTGAATCAAGGACCCTATTGAGTCAGTGGCTTTGCCTCAGGTAGCAGAGCAGATAAAGTTCCCCACAGAGAGATACTTGCTACTTTTTAAAATGTAAAGCTGAGATGCTTCTGGGGCCAGACCAGCTACATTCTTGAATATACCTTTTCCATTGAACAAACAAGGTTTTAGCCGTTCCCACCTTGTTAGTTCTTGAGTCTGAGCTGATTCATCCAAAATGGGAATTTCAGGCTGGAGAGTTACAAGACCTCTATGGGTCAGTTTTGACAAGGACTCAGCTGTAAGCTAATGGTCACCTGCATGCCTTGTAATTTTGTTTGGATGGTGGACATTGTGTGTGAAAAATCAAAGAGGTAATTTTAGGCTCTGCGTGATGTGTTTTCCTTCAGAGAAGGTTTACTTTTGCTTTCTTGCAGGCATTAATGTGGGGTAATTTACACTAATCCATTCTGAGAATGAGCTGATGAAAGTTAGGTTTCAGGTTTGTGAGAACACTATTCCAGTTTGTCCTAATTTCTGAAGTATAGCCTTTCCGAGGTCTTATCAGGCATTCTGGGTGTTTACATAACCCCTTCCTCCTTGGTCTCTTACATGCCCCATGGGACTGCCAAAAACTCAGTGCTGATTTCCAGACTCTTAATTGCTGCTTTCTGCCTGGTCTCTTAGCCTCTTGGCTCTGTACTACTTAGAAATTGGCAAACTCCTTGAGTGGAACAACTTCAAAGACTGTCAGGCCCACTAGTTGACTTCCCTTCTCTAAGGTGTCTTTACTCCTTAGATACCTTAGACCTTAACAAGATCCTGGCTGCCTTGTTATCTCACTGATGCTTTCAAATGGATTATTTTGTGTATGTGTGTGTGTGTGTGTGTGTGTGTGTGTGTGTGTGTGTTGTGTGCAGCTTTTCTAATTGTTCTTAGTGTGTGTGTGTGTTGGAGTGGTAGGTGAGGGTCTGTAACAAGCTACCTGGTCATTACCACTTAGAAGTGAGTTTTAATAGTGAGTCTAAACATGAGTGAAACTCCTTTCAAAGCAGTGGAAAAGTTATCTTCTTTCTTTTCTCTGGAAATTTATCTGTTAATTACTTCTAATTCAGTAATGATAAAATACTAAGAAGTCAAATCACAACTAACCCTTGTTTTATCAATTTAATTCAGAACATCTTTGAATATGGTGTTTTTGAAGAAAATAAAACAAAAAATTCATTTTGTAGTCGTAAGATTTTTTTACAGATGTTTATCTTTATACCACTACCGAGTGCTGAGGTGTATATTTTGAGGGTACCGCGGTGTAAGTCCCATTTTATTCCTAACATAGTAGATTTAGTTTAAACTTTTAGATTGTCTTCTCGTATCTGATGTCTGTCTACCATCTATCTATGTGTGTATGTATACCTGTCTATCTATCTATCATCTATCTATCTTAGTTGATGAGCGTTTAATTTAAAGCAGTCATCTTTCTCCAGGCATAAGTTAGCCCTTTTTTCTTGGAAAGTAAAACAAAGTAAAATTAGACTATTTCATTTAGGATACTAATTTTTTAGTATTTTATGAATATTGTTTTGTATTATACAATTGTAAGAGTTACCATTAGATGCTGATTTGGGGTTAAAGAGCCAAGCACTTTACATATATTATCTCATTTAATCTTCACAACCATCCCAAGATATTGGTATCCTCTTTATTTTACAGATAAGAATACTGACGCTTTAGTGGTTTAGTAATTCTCCCAGGGAAGAATTTTACTAAGTGGCAAACTTAGTTAATAGAGCCTAGTTTAGTGACTTAGCATTTGTTGATCTTGGCCCTCAACTAGGAGCTAGAAATATATAACCAGGAGGGAAAAGTTTTTGTCTTCAATCTCATTCTTCTCTGCCTTGGTACATTTGCAGTTTAGGTGGAAAATGTCTTAGTCTGATCTGGCCACGTTCATAAAGCCCATAAAGTAAGTTATAGCTTCCACCCAAGGAAACTATATGTTATATGTCAACAGGCAAAGCTATGGGCCCATATTTATCCAAGGGAAGCGTTTGAACCCGTTTATGTAACCTCTATAATCTCTGTATGCTTGGCCCTGTGCTGATGTGGTGGAGAGTGGGGTGTTGGGGAACAGGTCAGTCTGTTTCCAAAGCATCCCTGTCTTTCTCCCGTGCTGCTGATTTCCAGCACAGGCTTCCTTCTTGGTGTCTGCTTAGCACCTTGAGGGGCCCAGTGTTGAAGATGTAGAAGACATAGCTCTCCCTGCCATTTCTGACCTTGCCTATGCTATGTCTCTTGACTCTGATAAGATCGCTTATGTTTTGAAGTGAGTCCACATCCTCAGCGCTTTGATTTATGCTCCTGCTTTTTGGCCACTAGGTCTAACTGGATTGTAGTCTCTCCTGACCCAGACCAGCAAATACTGTTGTCTGAAACATGAGGCAACTGAGAATGGTACTTGCAACTTGTGCCATCAATGTCAATGTGAGCAAAGGAGAAGGCATTTATATGTACTCAGTCTTTGTGTTCCAGGCCAAAGTATCTTCTTGTATTTGTTTTGCTGGCAAGTTTCACCTGTTGTCTCTGGAATTGTGCAGTCAAATGGTTGAACCGTAGCATCTTGTGATTCTAGTGCCTTAGCTGTAATTTCCTCTGTGAATGTTATTAATCCAAGTTCATTTTCCTCATGCCAGTTTAAGCTGAGATCATCCTTCTTCCTGTTCTCCTGCCATGTCCTTGTCTTACAGCGCTGAAGGTGCAATGGCATGCCATCTGGTTAAACGGTACAGAATGCCCAGTACATTGAGGTGAAGTTCCCAAGTTCAAGTTCTAGGTTCACCTTTAACAATGTATGGATTCTGAGGCTTAACCGTTTCCTCATCTGGAAAATGGGCATGATAATTCCTACCTTGTAAAGAAAGTGGGAATATTAAATTAATTGAGGCAATCTATATAAAAAGTGTTTTGTAAACTAAAATGCTACAAGAATATTACTTTTAAATTCTTTACAATTATATTTTTTCATTTAAGTGAGGGCCGTTTAAACAGCAGATTAATTGAAAGTTTGCTTACTGCAGGTGTGTGTTCTGTTCATTTTATCCATTTGGAGAACCAGACGGCTTCTCTGACTAGTTTGTCGGCATCTTTGTGAGCCCAAGTTTCTTAAGTTCTATGGAGAATATTTAGTGGATGACAAATTCCTCAAGAAATAGTTGGAAGATTACTTTTACTAAGTGCAGGAGAATATTACCTAAATAGATCAGTGAAGAAAATTTTTTTTGTCATTTAGATACTTTCTGTTGTATAGATCCTTCTGACTGTAATAAATATTAAATATAGTAAAGTGAGATTAATAGGTAGTTTTTTCTGAAGAAAAATGTAGCTAAATTGGTATTTGTGCTTTAAAAGTTCCGTTTTTTAGAGAGTGTTTAAAATGTATACTGAAAGATAAATAAATCCACAGCTTACATACTTTTCTCCCTTTTGGTATAAATTGCCATGTAAACAGAACATTTTTATTTTTATTATTATTATTTTTTGTTGGTTGTCCTCCTAACTTTTGAAAAAAAATTTTATTGGTGTATAGTTGATTTGCAATGTTGTGTTAATTTTAGGTGTACAGCAAAGTGAATCAGATATATATATATATATCTGAATATATATATATATATTCTTTTCAGATTCTTTTTCCATATATGTTATTACAGAATATTGAGTAGAGTTCCCTGTCCTATACAGTAGGTCCTTGTTAGTTATCTGTTTTATATATAGTAGCGTGTATAAGTTAATCCTAACCTCCTAATTTAGCAGAACATTTTTAAAGCAATTTTTAATTCATAAAAGTAATGTTTCTGGGGATCTAAAGTACACCATGGGGACTTCCCTGGTGGCGCAGTGGTTAAGAATCCGCCTGCCAATGCAGGGGACACGGGTTCGAGCCCTGGTCCAGGAAGATCCCACAGGCTGCGGAGCAACTAAGCCCGTGCGCCACAACTACTGAGCCTGTGCTCTAGAGCCCATGAGCCACAACTACTGAGCCCATGCACCTAGGGTCTGTGCTCCGCAGCAAGAGAAGCCACCGCAATTAGGAGCCCACGCACCGCAATGAAGAGTAGTCCCTGCTCGCAGCAACTAGAGAAAGCCTGCCTGCAGCAACGAAGACCCAACACAGCCATAAATAAATAAATAAATAAATAAATAAAGTACACCATGGTGACTATACGATACAGTATTGTATACTTGAAATTGACTATGAGAGTAGATCTAAAATGTTCTCACCATGCGCGTGCGTGCACACACACACCCCACAGACACAGTGGTTACTATGTGAAGTGATGGATTTGTTAGCTAACCTTATCATGGTAATCATTTCACAACACATAATATATCAAATCATCACGTACACTTTAAACTTACACAATGTTATTTGTCAGTTATATCTCAATAAAACTGGGGAAAGAAAGGAAATCAGTGAATGGATATAGATAGTATATATTTTCTGATTCCATGAATTATGTATAGAAGTGATTTGTTATTCTTGAACCATTGTAGCCTAAGTGGATACCAGTCAAAATACCTGCATTCTTATTCCAGTTCTTTGAGAGAATAATTAAGGCATATATAATTTCTTGAACATTTGGTCAGGGATAAAAAACAGAGCTTGTTTGTTTGTAAATAATTGAGTGTAAAGGTCTGAGGTTTATGATCTTGAAACTGTCTTGCTAGTGTCTCAGACACTAGCTCATGAACCCAAATAGACCTCTACATTAACTAATATCTAATCTTCTATTTTTATGCAGTTGCAATAGAAATTTAAATTATTATTATTAATTAAAAATTAAATGATATAGGTGTGTAACTCTAGCTTTCAAAATGCATTCACATATATTATCCATTTGATTTCTTAATAACTCTATATTACTTGTGTTTCCTTTACGATTTCTAACTTTTTAGGCACATTATTAAACTTATTAATGAATTATAAAATTCATTTGCTCAAAAAAGGAGTAATGTTTTTGTGTAAAATTTGAAACTCAGAGAACTGAAAAATAAGAAAATTAAAATTTCCTGAAATCCCATTCCTCAGAAAAAATTATGTATTGAATTGTTGGAGGATTTCCTTCAAGAGTTTTTTTTCAGTGTATGAATATAATAAATAGACATTTCTAAAGTGGAGCATAATCAAGATCATATTTTATGTATGTAGAGTTTTGGATCTTGATATTTTTTAATTGAACATTATATTGTGAACATTTTGTTTGCCAGTAAATATCTTTGAAAACATTATTTTAAATTACTGTACAGCATTCTTTGTCCCACAGTTGTAAACATTCTTCTGCTGTTGGATCTTTAGGTTGTTTTAATATTTTAAAGTTTTGCTTTGGTATAGTAAGTAATGCTGCAGTGAACATCAGGATGACATTTGTGAACAAATTGTCAGGGCAGGTGGAGGCATATGCAAACAAATTAACAAATAAAAAAGCAGGAAGTGATAGGCAGCCTTTTAACTCTGACCATAAGGGTATTTTCCCCAACTTCTCCACCTTAATTAAAAGCTCTTTTCTCTAATAAATGCCCCACTTGCATTTCAAGGTCGTTTTGTAACTGGTTAAAAACCCAACATAAAATGTGAATTTCTGGAATGGAAGTACAATCTCATCTGTGAGTAAAATATAGAAACAAATATGGCCAAATATGGTAGTCTAATTTTGGGAAATAAAGCTGTAGACCTATGAATGATTTTTGGTGGGATTTACTTTTCCTAGGGGGTGTTTGTTATGATTAGTTAGAGTGCCTAGGATCATGATAAGTGAGTTCCATTTGAATGCATAAAGTAGAAATGCCTAAAATCACCGTATTCCATTGATTTTAAGCATATTTGGATTATAATGTTTTACATTTTCTGAAATTAGAATGTGTTTCCTATCAACGTGCATATTTGGTTGATGTGGTAATCCTTTTCCTATAAACTTTTACTAATTTATGTTGATTTTATAATACCATTATAGACACAAAGAAAAGTGGGAGGTTTCAGACTAAGATACTTGACATTTGTTTGTGTTTTCAGTGCTCTTTGCTCTATGTGGTTTTTTTTTTTTTTTTTTCGGTACGCGGGTCTCTCACTGTTGTGGCCTCTCCCATTGCGCAGCGCAGGCTCCGGATGCGCAGGCTCAGCGTCCGTGGCTCACGGGCCCAGCCGCTCCGCGGCATGTGGGATCTTTCCGGACCGGGGCACGAACCCGTGTCCCCTGCATCGGCAGGTGGACTCTCAACCACTGCACCACCAGGGAAGCCCTATGTGGTTTTTTTAAAAGAATTAAAAAAACATTAATTTATTTATTTTTGGCTGTGTCGGGTCTTAACTGTGGCACACGGGATCCTTCGTTGCAGTGCACGGGCTTCTCTCTAGTTGTGGCTCACGGGCTCCAGAGTGCGCAGGCTCAGTAGTTGCGGTGTGGGATCTTAGTTCCCTGAGCAGGGATTGAACCGGCATCCCCTACATTGCAAGATGGATTCTTAACCACTGGACCACCAGGGAAGTCCCTGCTCTATGTGTATTTGCAAGAGCATAGAGGTATATGGATGTCTATATGGTATCATATGCTGGGGGCCTTTGACCTTTTTTTTTTTTAACATCTTTATTGGGGTATAATTGCTTTACAATGGTGTGTTAGTTTCTGCTTTATAACAAAGTGAATCAGTTGACCTTTTGACAATAATTAAATATAAGGATAGGGAATGTCATGACCATGTGAGAAAGAGGAAAATTCAGTGCTTGGTTTTTGAAGTGCTTAACTCTGATCTTATCTTGGTTGTTATCTCTTCCTGCAGCCCCTCTAAGCCACACGATCTTTGATTACTAAAATTCAAGATGTTGCTTCTCCATACAACTGCACAATTATCAACTTTTTTGGCAGTGAGTCTTCATTTTACATATTTTTCCGTTGTGGTTAGAGAATGGCAAATTTGACTGATATTTCTAGCCCATCCTTAAATTGGATTGTGTTAATCACCTTTTGTGATTTAAAAAGACCAGAACAAAACAATGAAACCCTCCCTGGTTACGATACTCATTCTTTCCTACCTTTAATGTTGTTAACATTCCCTCTTTGGGCTTATTCTTATCCTTTCCACTGAGAACATCTCTCATATTCCTGGTGTCCCACCAGCCCACCCCCATCATGCCTCTCCCTGTGGCTTTTGATAATGAGAATAATTTTGGCCCCAAACAGAACTTCTGAAAGAATGCCATTGATCTTCTTATGTCCCTTATTTTAAAACTTGTACACTGCTGTGAATTTAAATAAATGGGCTTTCTGGTTTTGTTGTTTAGACAAAACATTAATATATTTATTCTTATTGAGGTATAGTTAATTTACAATGTGTTAGTTTCAAGTGTATAGCAAAGTGATTCAGTTATATATATGTGTGTGTGTGTGAGATATATTTATATATATTCTTTTTCAGACTCTTTTCCACTGTAGGTTATTACAAGATATTGAGTATAGTTCCCAGTGCTATACAGTAGGTCATTGTTATTTACCTATTTTGTATATAGTAGTGTGTATATGTTAATCCCAACCTCCTAATTTATCTGCCCCCTTTCCACCCACTATCCCATTTGGTAATCATAAATTTGTCTTCTGGGCTTCCCTGGTGGCGCAGTGGTTGAGAGTCCACCTGCGATGCAGGGGACATGGTTTCGTGCCCTGGTCCAGGAAGATCCCACATGCCGTGGAGCGGCTGGGCCCGTGAGCCATGGCTGCTGAGCCTGCACGTCCGGAGCCTGTGCTCCGCAACGGGAGAGGCCACAACAGTGAGAGACCCGCATACTGCAAAAAAAAAAAAAAAAAATTTGTCTTCTATGTATGTGAGTCTATTTCTGTTTTGTAAATAAGTTCATTTGTATCATTTTTTTTAGATTCCACAAATAAGTGATATCATGTGATATTTGTCTTTCTCTCTTTGACTTACTTCACTTAATATGATAATCTCTAGGTCCATCCATGTTGCTGCAAATGGCATTATTTCATTCTTTTTTATGGGTGAGTAATATTCCATTGTATGTACATGTACCACATCTTCTTTATCCATTCATCTATTGATGGACATTTAGGTTGCTAGATGAAACATTTTATTTGAAGGTTATTTTAGGGTCCTGGAAGGCAAGTTTGTTTGGAGGCTCTCTGTCACATTGAATAAAGGAGGAAAATCCATTGCCTTTTCACCTGGCAGTCTTGTTGGGTAGCGAAGTAGGATGCTTCCAGAGAGTCCACTCACCACACCCCCTGTGCACCCAGTTCCCAAATTTCTCAGGATTGCTGCTCATGACATCAGAGTTAAACCCAACCAAGTGTTTCCTAGATACTTTCTAATCTCTTTCGCACATTTGTCTAAAAGTTACTTAAAGTTTTGGAGCTGTGTTTTTATATATCAGTAGTGTTACTGTAGTCCCAATACACCAACACTATTTACTTACACTAGTTACAAAGTGAAAACCTTCCATTTTTCTTAAAAGATTTTTTTGATGTGGACCATTTTTCAAGTCGTTATTGAATTTGTTACAATACTGCTTCTGTTTTATGATTTGGTTTTTTGGCGGCAAGGCATGTGGGATCTTAGCTCCCTGACCAGGGATTGAACCCACACGCCCTGCACTGGAAGGCGAAGTCTTAACCACTGGACTGCCAGGGAGGTCCCTGCTATTTTAGATTTTATTAAGACTTGTTTTTGTTATTGTTCATACTGTTTGGCTTAATTGATATCACAGCATGGGTTCCAAGTTTTCTAGGACAATCTTGATCTAAAATATTCTATCTCTGTGGTCCCATGAAAGCATTTGGGTTTTCAGGTCATGAGGTCATGATTTGCTTTGGAAATTACAGTACCTGTACTTCCTGGTAGCTTTGAAAAAATTTATGAAACACTGGTTAGACTCTTAAATGGCATTCTCAGCAGTACATATGGTACAGCTGAGATGGAAAAGAGACTCTTACAGTAAGAGTTGTATTTGTTGTTACTGAAGCTTGTGGATGCACGTGTGTGTGTGTGTGTAAGAGGTATCCCAGACAGTTGCTTTCTCCTTCTAAAAAGTTCTTTTTTAAAACAAAGTTTCTAGTTTCAATGGGAAAATTACAATATTAAATTTGTCTTCAGAGAACAATTACTTAAGGGATAGAGTGTGTCATAAAGGGAAATAGAAGTTTGACCATGAATTAATTCACTAGCACTGGGGCATTACAGTGATGTGACTCATGCTATAAAATGATAAATCAGGACAAGGGTTAGATTGGCTTTTCTGCCCATGAAGGCTTTAATGTATATTCTCACCTCAGGTGTCTTTGGGAGGCCTGAATGTCCTCACAAGCCAGATCCCCCTGCATCAGAGCCCAGGCACTTCATTCCTTCCTGTTTTCACCAAGCAGGTTTTGAGCATTTGCTGCAAAGTACTGCACTGAGGCCTGTGAATGAAGTTTCAGGTCTAGTCCCTGATCCTGAAAGTGCCTGTCTAGAGGGGAGGGTAGGTGGTGTATTTGAAGGAGTTCTCTGAGGATGTGTGAGGCTTACTAAAGGCCGTATGTGATCACGGGACGAGGAAGACCTTTCTGGCTTTGTGGCCAGAGAGGGTTGCAGGCACATCTGAAGTCCTTGGTCCTTGACAGAGGAACCAAGTTTAACTGGTAGGAAGAAGGAAAAGCTAAGTTCACTTTGGCTTAAGCTGGGACATTTGGGTTCAAGCTGGGAGTAGTAACATTTGGGCAAGACCAGAAAAGCAGATGGGGCAGACCACACTCATTTGCTTATAAGTTGTGGAGAGACTTGGAGGGACACCAGTGTGGGGAGGGGAGAGGCAGGGGAGAGTTGAAAAGGCAATCTGGCATGGTGTTCGTGGAAAATGGAACAAGGAAAGATGGGAGCCTGAGAAAGAACCTAGGAATTTTGTTCTATTATTAATAAGGTTTACTGTGAGGAATTTTTCCTGATATCAAACAGGGCTTTACAAAATTAGATCAGAGCAGTATCCCTCAAAGAGAGCCATGTGTTATGAGAAATATCCACTTGTGTGCCTTGGTGTTTATCACTTGTTAAAATGGATTCACACCAGAAAAGTGTGGGAGAAAGCTGAGTTATCCAAAGTGAAGCACGTATCTTCATGACAGGATTTCTCAGAATCTTTACTATGCAAATGGCCTTGTTAATTCTCCCTTACTTGATAGTCTATTCTAGAACCAAGGTAGGCTGGCACAGTGAGCCGCAGAGACCAAGCTGTGGCACGCCCCTGGGCCTCTGTTCCTCCTCTGGCCTACTTTGGTTGCCAGCACGTTGGGATCTTCACTGTGGCAAATGCAGGGCACCGGATGGTGGAATCTCTGTCTAGGAATCTCAGCTGCTGAGTCTCTTCTGTTCTAGCCACCTGTCCAAGTGGCAACGACCTGGGTACTTAGAAGGAGACAGAGGCTCACTGGAATCCAGGTTACAGTGTCAGCAGTGTCCTTGTCTTCCTTTGGGCCAGTTGTTTTCAGCTTGAAAATGTTTCCAGTTGAGGGCACTTGGGTGCAAAGCTGCTCACCACCCTGGATGGGCCACCCAGGCAAAAGGTGCTATTTAAGTACTTACACAATATCCTCAATTTTGCCTCTTGGCCTGCAAAGCCTGAAATAATTACTATCTGGCCCTTTACAGAAAAAGCTTGCCTATCCATTGTGGTAGCCACCAGTCCTATGTGGCTTTTAAGCACTTAGAATGTAGCTAGACTGAATTGAGATGTGCTATAAATATTTACACTTACACATTCTGGCATTTGAAGACTTGGTACCAGAAAAAAGAACATAAAACATCTCAATAATTCTTTTTTTATTTGATCAGATGGTGAAAGGATATTTTAGATGCACTGGGTCAGATAAAACGTATTATTAAAATTAGTTTCACCTCTTTCTCTTTCCTTTTTTCCATGCGGCCACTAGCAAATTTAAAATTACATGTGTGGCTTGCATTTAAGATGCACATTATATTTCTGTTGTACAGTGCTGACTATAGCATAGCACCCAAGTTTATTGCCCACAGAGCTCTTTCTTTAAGGAGTCTCTTAAATAAACCTAGTTGGTTTCTCTTGGGGCACAAGTTTAGCAAACAGAGCCCTAAGCATATTCTAGTTTGAGGGTTTGTGTTTTGTTGACAGCTAAGCTATAGTTTAATAGATGTAAAGTCTTACCGTTAAATAGAGATACATACTTTCCTTTGTGTTTTTCCAATACAGATATATTTATTATTTTGTATTTTACTTTAAATCAGGTATTCACTTATTATTCTCATTATGTATGTTTTAAACAATCTATGAGCTATATATTTCCTGTGATATAAAAATCATGAGCTTATCATGTCTGCTCTGATTCAGCAACTCCACTTCTAGCCTTCTGTCCTAAGGAAACAACTGGATGAGTGTGCAAAGATGTGTATTTAAGTACTATGCTTATTATTGCCTTTAATGAAGAAAAATTGGAAATAATTTTTGATGCCTCACTATAAAGATTGATTACTTAAATTATGGAATAGCTACATAATTATATTGCCAATATAAATGATGGCAATGAATTATTAAAAAGTATTTATAGACAATCAGTATTTTAAAGAGAAATATATGAATTTGTACTTTAAAAATTCTGAAAGAAAATGGGTTCTAATTGTTCATACTGATTCTCTTTGGGGAACTTTGGGTTATCTTAATTTTCCTCATGCCTGTCTATATGGTCTAATTTTCTATAATAGACTTGTATATCTTATGTAATTAATTAAAATAATTGCTTAATCACTTTGTAACTAATGCATGAAATAGCTCCTTGAAAAAGTTCAGAATTCTTAGTGAGCATATTTATGTGGACAGGAATTCATAAAAATAGATTTTGTTGTCACATAATGAGGGATTTGAGATAAAAAGCATTTTCCCCCAGATTCCTCACATATTGCAAACAAATTGTCTTGATATTAAGGTAAGTAGTCATTGGTAGGGAGTAAAGAAGTTACTTTACCTAAAAAATAAAGTTCTTACTTGAAAACCTTCCAAGATCTACCCTGGGGTCTTCACTTCACCACAATTGTGATGGCCCGTGATTTTTCCTCTAAAATAATTTCCTGAAATTTAAAAATGCTTCATGGCTCGTTATTTTTAAGTGACCCAGCATAAGAAGGATGTGGAGGGGTGGAGTACCATGTGAACTGCTTCCAGTTAATGGAAAAATTGTTTGAAAGTAGACTAAGGTCACCAAAAGTAACCTAAAGTGATTGCTATTACAAAGCAAAGTTTTTTGGTTTTTTTTTTTTGTTTTTTGCTTTTTTTTAAATTCTGGCAGGCAAATACAGAAAGTGTGACTGACCCCAATAGGTCTGGATAGTTTTTGGCATTTTGTTTATTTCCATTATGAAATTCAATCCTGAGAATCAGTTGAAAATGTAAGAAAATTACTTTCACCATAGTAGTTAATAGGTGAACCCCAGCTAGCAAGCAGAGCTCTACAAATGGGATTTACCTTTAACGTTCACAATGTTAAACAAAGTTTCATAGAATCTATTACATGTGCTATTCTGGTATTATATATTTTAAACAATTTATCCATCGCTTCAGCTAAGTTAATGGGAAATGAGTCAACGGCAGTATGTATATTATTAAAAAATCGGTGATAGGTTCTTTAGATTATTAAGACATTAATGGAGTCAATGTTACCCGCTCCACCCAGTCAGGTAGTTTGTAATTCTCTGTGCACGTAGCACCTCATACACACTTCTTACAGCTTTGGGATCATTGTGGTTATTGTCTATGCATCCGTCTGTGTTCTACTAAACTCTGAGCTCCTTGACCACCAGAACTGTGTCTTACTTGCTTTTGTATAACCTAGCTACCATTACAAGACATGTAGTTAGTACCTTTTAGATGTTTATTGAAAGAAGTAGGAGATGAACGTTCGGGTGGTAGAATTATTAATGAATCCCTGTATTTAAAAGGCAGTAGTCTGAATTGCCTCATGCCCCATGCTTTGTGAACACAAGAAAATCCAACAGTCTCTAACTTGGGAGCTTAAGCTACATATTTTTCAGGGAGAAGTCTCCCAGTATTTGTTGAAGTCCATCCTTTTATCTCGCTCATCACTACTTGAATTCAGACCCTTATCTTACCTCAGTTGCACTTCGTGACCCCCATGCCTCCTTTCCAGTCCATCCTCCACATTACCATCACACCTCTCTCTTTAAATTAATTATGATCAGATTATTCTCCTCCTTAATGTCTGTCCTGGCTCCTTGTAACTGCTAGATAATCCTGCCTTCTTTGCAGGACCCCGGAGCCCTCAGTGGTCTGGCCCAGTGACTCCCACTCTCCTCATGTCTGCACCCCAGTCATGCCACACAGAGGTGGTCATCATTCTTTAACAGGCCGTGTGCTCTACTGTGTTCACTGCTTGAAATGCTCTCCAGCTTCCTACTTCTGCCAGATGCCCTCCTCTTCCGTGGAAGACCAGCTCTCTGACCCCACTAGGGAGTTTGCCACACCCTTCCAGTGGTCCCTGTCCAGGGCTTCCCAGCTCTCTGATTTGCCTTATGTATTTGTCTTTTGCTTCTTGACTTCTACTTCAATTCCCATGGCTCAGCTACATTGCTCAAGAAATGGGCGCTCCCATTTACTGAGTGCTGACTGTGTGCCAGGCATTTTGTTGACTTGGTTCCCACTGGATCAACAAATCCTTGGGGGCTAACCATTTACCCTGGACTGAGCAGCTAGTCGGGCAGGAGTTCTCCAAATAAAACATATTGGTTGACTGTAGACCTTTCCATCATCTTTTAAAATAAGCAGACAAGTATCCGAAGTCATTTGAATTCAACGCTCATTTTATTTTGGCTTCAGGCAAAGACAATTTTTGCAGATATGTTAAGTGGTGGGTCATTGTGTAGTGACATCGCTCGTTTACTCTGCTAGTTTGTTTTTGAGCAAATCATTGTACACTAGTGGGAAGCAGACCATGGAGGGAACACAGGGATATGGTTTCATTTAAAACTAAGAGTGTTGCCCCGGAACACTGAGACGAAAGGAGAATAAAGCCAGAATAATCATGGTGATAAGTGTAAAATGTAGATTCTTTGTTAAAGGAAAACCACTGTGAAATAGCTCGTCACAGTTTCATATGACTTGAAATACTTCGTGACATACATTCTGTTCTCCAACTGCCACCTCCATCACTCCTGTTACTTTTTGCCTCTGTTTTTGATCATGGTGTGAAGTTCCCTTCTTCCATCACTGCCAATCCAGGCAGTGGTTCCTTAGAAAGCTATGTTAGGGATCACCTCCACAGTGCTTCCTGTTATATCTGTCATCTTTCTCTTTATTTCATTTATACCACATTATCATCTCCACTTCTATGTAGCTTTGAAATAAATGCACTTTATGTATATATTTTTATTTTTTATTATTCTGCGAAGTACTTGTAGCCAAGGCCAATATCTTATTTTTCTTTTAAGTTATCTGGAGTTCTTAGTACCATTCTGTGAAGGTTGTTATTAAATGTTAGAGTCTTGCTGAATTAAATCATTGTTAAGTGTTTGAAATCTTAGTTGATGTATACATAGTCCAGGCCCTGATGGATACTGTTTGCATTTATTTGATAGCAATTGAGAGAGACACATACTGCCTGGCTTCAGATACTGACTTTGCTACGTATTAGCAGTCTATCCTTTCTGTGCTTCAGTTTTTCATCTCTTAATGAGGCTGAAAGTCACATCCAGTTCATAGGGTTGATGCAGGGATATAACAGTGTTGAGAGCAGACATGTGCAAAATGTTTAACAATATTAACCACTATGTATAGCTTGTCCATACAAACACAGAAAAATGAAATCTAACACAATATGTGTAGTCTGTATATACATGATTTACGTTCATGATTATAAAATTGACTTGTTGCAGGCATGAAAAAAATTAAGGTGACATTAATTGTGACTTGGAAAGTTGAACACTATTACTATTATTTTTTAAAAGAAAGAACTCCCTTAGTGTGTGTCGATACTTAAAATCAGGTTAAGTCTACTGTATAAAGTCCGGCCTAAAGAAACTGGATGTTAAAAGAATTGAGTAAAAACATACTTATGGAAATGTTTTTCATGATTTTGCTCACTTCTGGGCAGCCATTTTTAGTTTAGACATTCTACTGTAGTGAGGGTTCCTTAAAGACTCCTCTGTGTGAAATTTTGTGTTGGAGCAAACTTTATCATTGGCACAACTAATAATGTTGTTGCAGTTGGGAGCCTTTGCTGTAGAGTGGTGGGAAAACGTTTTCATAAAATGCCCCGTCGTGTTAGCAGATGAGAACGGGAGGATGGCAGCGGACCATAAGCAGAGCAGTTACCCTACTCCCTGCCCAGCTCCATTTCTGCAGCCTGGGCTTTATTATATTCTTGCATTCTGAAATGTATTCCATGACTGCCAACACGATACAGTGTAGTTATGCTGTAGTGAATCATGCCATCAGTTTATAAAACTCAATATAATCATATTGTGTAAAATGCAATTATAATACGAGTCATAATGAGATGTGAGAGATGGATGAGTCCTCTGGGAACTATTCGTTCACTTCTAGAATACTCTCCTTTGTGTGGATTGTTTATTGGATTCTGGGATGCCTGTGCTTATGTAGTCTTTCCCTTCCAGCCTAAATTTAGAGGCTGCCAAGGTGGGGAGGGCAGATGGCTCTGTCTGTAAACATTGCACACTTGTTTGTGCTGGGGGATGAGCCGGAGTGGTGTTACCTGGAGAAAGGAGGGCCATTTTCTTAGCACACAGGTGCCTTCCATTTGCTAAGCTCAGTGCTCCCATTGCCCAAAGAAAAGGCCCTACCGATTTGACTGCTGGAGGGCTTTTTCTTCTTTTTCTGTCCAGCTGGAGGGCCACTTTCTAAATTGCACTAAGGCACACTATATCGTCTAATAGTGGCTTGAATTCCACGGTCTGTAGGAAGGAGGTGAGCTCCTTCACGCCCACAGTTTCATGGCCAATTCAGAGTCTGTTCTCGGAGTCCCGAGGATCCTCCTGACTGTTCCTGTACCCTTGTTGCCTCTGGAAGGAGTGGGAAGGGAACTCTAGCCACAAGCAGTTAGGACCCCCATTGCTGGGCCAAAGAGTTCTGAGGCTGGGGCAGAGTTCCGGTCTGCTGGGGGCATTGCCGTTCCCCCGCTGGTTGCACCAGCAGCTCTTCATGGTAGTGGCCCTGCTTTAATGAGCAGGGCTGTGGGTCCAGGTGCAAGCCTGGTGGGGGCTGGGATAGGGGCTTGGCAGGGCGCTGCTCTGTTCTCCAGGCCAGCCCTATGCGGGTCGTGTAGCCAGTCATGGCCCGCACCTGTCGCCCCAGCCTGAGCTCTGAGCTCCCCGACACTCTGGGCCTCTCTTCGTTGTTGGCTCTTCCTACTTCCCAGCTAGATTTTCCCTTCCCGTGGGCTGGCTGGCTGGCATGCCCCTCATCCTGGTGACTTCTACCCTCTATTCTGTGGGCATTCCTTGGTGTGACTCTGGGAAAGAGGGGAGTTCAAATTGCCATCATACGTTAGAAGCACTGACTTCTTTCTACATGAAGGTTCACACGGGGTGAGCTGCATAAGGCCGGGTAGGTGATGGTGCTTTGGTAGGTTGGAGAAGTTTATAAATCAGACTAGAGCATGTCAAGGCCTAGATTGTGCATTTCCAACAAGCTTAGGAAGACCTCATCAGGGTTCTCACACTCAACAGGACCTTTTCTACCTTTTTCCAGTTTTACCTCAAAGTCCCACCTTAAACACCCCTTTATATTTTATTTTATTTTATTAATAGAGCTATTTCTGGTCTGTCTGTTTGCTTTTCTATCACTGGGATGTGTATTAATACACATCTGAAGAACCTTTTCAACTATCGAATGTGTTCCCAGGATACTATCTATGAAAGCAAAATAGTTGCTTTTATTTTGAAAATGTTTTTCTTCTTAAATTATGCAAGCATGTTTAAATTTTACAGCAATATTTTGAGCACCTGTAGTTTACACAGAAACTTTACCAGGGAAGGTGTCTGTTAACCCGTCTAACAACTTCGATGTGAATTCTGGAGGCAGAAGGCCCTTAGATACGTTAAGTGCTTCCATGGGTAAATTTAAAGGCTGGTGGACCTTGTAGACAAGGGGATGACTCTCAGGTGGGATGTCCGGGGAGGGAATCCCTATTAGGATGTTCATAATGCAGACAGTCTTCCACACGAGTACCTGCCACATTGCTTCCCAACCTCTCCATCACACCCCCTCCCCTAAGCCGCATCCTGGACCAGAGAACTCCCATTGCCTTTAACAGAGAGAACTCTTTGCACACGTGCATGTGTGTGTGCGTGTGCACACACACACACACACACACACACACACACACACACACAGGCTGAGAGAGAGATAGAGAGAGAGCCTGATTGAGACTGAGAGACCAAGACCCTCAGTAAAGGCAATACTGTCCCTGGAAGGACCCTGCTTCTTAGATCTGAATGTTCCCTTTGGTGTTGAGGCTGCAGGAGGGATGGTCTCCCCAGCCCCACCCTGGGGCACCCGTGGCCTTCATGCCTGTGAGACATATGTCACAGGGAATTGACTTTCTTGAGGGTTTCTGCAGGTTCATCCAATGTAATCTAGTATCTGCTCCATTTTGTTTCTGGTTAATAAAGCGAAGACTAGCGTTCTAATTTGCAGAGGAGAATAAGAGGGAGATACAGCCAGGGGCTTACTTTGAAAGAGAGAAGAAACTTCAACAAAATAGGAAGGAATTGGTTCTAGGATAAGCTTCAGAGTAAGTTATAAAGATGATCATCCCATTTCAGGCTTCTTGATGGTTTTAAGGGAGACTTAAAATATAGACTAAGCTTCATGAGGAAAAATACATGTCACTATTTTCAGCCTTTTTTGAAAGTTCGTTCTGAATTATCTTCATCTCTGCCTCATTTCAAAAAGAATATGATGCAGCCTGTCTTAGTCTGTTTGGGCTTAAGTATCAAAAATACCACAGACTGGGTGGCTTATGAATGACAGAAATTCACTCCTCACAGTTCTGGAGGCTGGGAAGTCCAAGGTCAACACACTGACAGATTCGGTGTCTGGTGAGACCCACTTCCTGGTTTACAGATGGCCAACTTCTTGCTGTGTCCTCACATGGCAAAAGGGTGAGGGAGCAATTGGGGTCTCTTTTATAAGACACCAATCCCATTCATGAGGCTCCAGCCTCATGGCCTAATCACTTCTTTTTCTTTTTTTTTTTTTTTTTTTTTTTTTTTGCGGTATGCGGGCCTTTCACTGTTGTGGCCTCTCCCATTGCGGAGTACAGGTTCCAGACGCGCAGGCTCAGCAGCCATGGCTCACGGGCCCAGCCGCTCCGCGGCATGCGGGATCTTCCCGGACCGGGGCACGAACCCGTGTCCCCTGCATCGGCAGGCGGACTCTCAACCACTGCGCCACCAGGAAAGCCCCTAATCACTTCTTAAAGACCCCATCTCCAAGTACCATAACACTGGGGATTAGGTTTTGACATGGATTCTGGGGTGGAGGGACATAAGCATTCAGTTTATTGCACAGCCCATAAAGATACACCCACAGAGATTAAAAATAAAATAAATTATATAAGGAGATGGAAAGAAAAGAAGCTAGGATTAGGATCAGCACACAAAACATTTCCTCAAAGATGCCATTCACTAATTAGAAGTGAGCTACACATTTGGCTTAGAGCGTCCGGACTCCCTGAGTCAGTGATAACATGCACTGTGGCCCTAAGATTAAGGCTCAGCAGTTTTCCCTGTGCTTAGACTCAAAAGAAACACCTCATAAAGCGAACGTTGTATGTGTAGTAAACTACGCTTTTACCAGCATTCCTCAAATAAATGGTAGAGTGTTTTGTGGGGCTGTTTTTCAAAAGGTCCTTCGATACAGGCTGATGGCATATCTATGCATAATTTAGTGAAGACCTTTTTACAAGGGCCCCAAACGATGAAGTGTAAGTATACAGCTCTCTGACTGCTTCCAGGGATAAAATGATTAAGTCTGGAGAAATGGATGGACGCATATCCATTATGCAGTCTTCCATGAGTGTTATTTTGCTCAACGGAGCTATATTTGGAAAAATGTTAAGTTAAATTGCTTAAAAAGGGAAGAAACTTTGTGACTAAAGCTTTCTCTAGCAGAAAGTCATCAACTTTAATTTCAGGGAAAGTTTATACAAAATAGATTAAATCCAGTGGCTGCTACTGATCACTCAGTTGCGTGATTTGTATAGTGAGACGTTTAAATATATCATCAAGGTTCCTTTTGTCTTGAAGGTCCTCTGTATTAGCCTAGGTCTTGGCAAGTAAGAGCTGATATTCTCACACTGGGTAATTGAGGGGCGGTCAGTAAAGAGACTACTTACAAGGGTGGAGGCAGGGTTTTGGGAACCAGCAGGGCATAGTGCAGTGCCCAGGGGTAGCTGGAGCAGGGAGCCCTTGGCACTTCTAGGCCTGAAGGCATGCGGGGAGGAAGTGGTTATAGAAACTGGAGAGATTAGCTTTGCGGAACCACTTGACAAAAGCTGTAGAGGGTTGCGACCAGTCGTGGTAGAGAGTTGAGCTCAGCTTCACTCTTTCCCCCTCCCATCTCCGGATGGTGGCCACTGTGGGCCAAACCCAGTGAAAGGCTGGAGGGTTTCTGTATACCTCAGCTTCCAGGAGCACAGAGTGGTGTGAAGAAGAGTGGAGTCGGGGAGGGGAAAATAGAAGACATGCAGCACTTGCGGTAACTTCGCGTTCCTAAACAAATGCTTTGATTTTCCTCAAGGTAAAGAAATTCTGTCTTCGTGTTGTCTCCACTCAGGACCTTACCTCTGGTTTACTGCTGTAGCTCCAGGGCTTAACCCAGGACCTGGTCTCTGGTAGAGTTCAGTGAATAAAGGGCCCTTGGGCAGTGACGGGCACGGTAAGTAAGTGGCAACGATCAAGTTGCAGAGCCGAAGAAATAAAACAGACGTGAGCTGACGGCTTTGTCAGATTTCTGAGAGTCTGTGTTGTCCTGGTCCTAATGAATCCTCTGAGAATAGTTTTTGGACTGCAGGACAAAAATAAAACCTTCATAAAATTTCATTTGCTCCTTTCATCTTTATAGTGTTGGAGAAAATTCAATTTCTGATCTATAAATCTCACAGATGAATGACAAGATGGCACTGTGGCCTTGCCTCTGTGACAGGCTCTATTGTGAAAAGCCCCCCTCTTAGCTAGTATTCACTGACGTGATAGCTTGAAGCAAAATCAGCTGTGCCACAAAAATGTTGTGATTTGAAGTCAAGTATGGGAATATACTCTCCTGAGGGAATTATAGTGGATTTTCCTCCAGCTTCTCAAAGTACATTTCCTCCAGCTTCTCAAAGTACATTTTTCAAAAAGTTCAATTGGAGTATAGTTTATATACAATAAAATTCATCCATTTAAAGTATACATTTCCATGAGTTTGGGCACATGTATACAACTGTGTAGTCACAACCACAATCAAAATATAGAATATTTTATCACCCCAGAAAGTTTACTTGGGCCCCTTTGTGGTAGATCTCTGTCTGAAGTCCTGGCTCTGGGCAATTTCTAATGATTTTTGTCACTGTAGCTTTGCCTATTGTAAAATTTTATATAAATGGAATCATATATAGAGTGTAGCATTTAAAGTTTAGAATCAGCATTTCAATTTTTTACAAAAAAGTCTCCTGGGGTTTTTATTATATATTTGTGTTTACATGTTTATACAAGTTAATATTTACCCAAGTAAACACACGGTTAAAATGATCTGAGTAGTGTAAAAAGATTTAAAATGAAAAGACAAGTCTACCGCCCACTCTTTCTCATTTCTAATCCCACTTCAAGAGCTCACAGCATCTAACTGTGTCTGCCTTTCCTGCTTCTGGAGGTTTTAATTAATATACAAACCGCTGTTTCTTGACAGTATTGTTGGGGAGGAAGGAATTTCCCTCTACCCTTCTAGGTTCTTCTGGCTGGCCTAAGAATTAAATAGACACGAGACAGATTAACAGGAGAAAATCAGACAAAAGTTTAGTAACATGTATACATGGGAGAGACCCAGGAGAGCTGAGTAACCTGCCAAACTGGTCGAAATCCTCACCTTAAATGCCATCTTCAGCTAAAGACAAAAGAGGATGTTGTGGGTAGTGCTTTGGGACTTCAGAGGGGAAGAAGGCAGTTCACATGGAGATAGAAAAGCAACTGTTTGGTAAATAACTGTTTGCTGGACTATACGGAGACAGTGGGATGCAGAGTGCACTCTGGTCTCTTCGGCCCTGCTGAGTTTCCCTAGCGCATATTCTTTGCAGGTATCTCTGGTAAGCTCTATCCTGGGAATAGGTCCTCTATCTAAATGCTTTTAGGCAGTGAGGGGGAAGGTCAAAGTTTTTTCCTGAGTCTTTTGGGCCTTGATTGTTTTCACCTCAAAATAATCTGCATTGCCAAATGTCTTCAAAGACATTTTGGGGTGACACCTTTTGCTCCCCTACAGTGAGAGATGATGATTTCACTCATTACTTTACCTCCTCTACTCTTCCCCTGTCTCTCCCCTCCTCCCGATAGATATTAGTGAAATCACTGTTTTTATTGCCTCTGTTGCTTACCTTTGAACCTTAAGTGCTTATTCTTGGTTTTATACCTTAAATTAAACTAAAACTTTAAAGAAGAAAGTAATTACAATTCTTGGACTCAGTAGACTGTCCTTTATGTAAAATAACTGCATAAATGGTAAATTTCAGGGTTGGGGGTCAGGCATGACCAGTTAAGTTACCTTGCCGTAGTGAGTGTGTGTATTGATATGATTCACTTTCGTTTCAGTCATATATTACGGGGTCTCCAACCCCCGGGGCTTTGGTCTGTTAGGAACCGGGCTGCACAGCAGGAGGTGAGCGGCGGGCAAGCAAGGGAAGCTTCATCTGCCGCTCCCCATGACTCCCCATTGCTCGCATTACCGCCTGAACTATCCCCCGCACCCCGTCCGTGGAAACATTGTCTTCCACGAAACCGGTCCCTGGTGCCAAAAAGGTTGCTGACCACTGATCATTACAAAACAGCTAAATGAGACCTTTGATGTTAAAAACGTAATTTGTGTTAAAGAAAATTCAGAAGGAAATTGCAGAGACTTGGGAAAAGCTGTGTTTGTTTCACTTCTTTGGTGCACACAGGTTCAGTAAAGTGAACTGAGAAGGAAGTTTCCTCTTTCTAGCAAGAACATGAAATTTAAAATGAGGCACATGATAAGAATTAGCTAACAGGGGCTTCCCTGGTGGCGCAGTGGTTGAGAGTCCGCCTGCCGATGCAGGGGACACGGGTTCGTGCCCCGGTCCGGGAGTATCCCACATGCCGCGGAGCGGCTGGGCCCGTGAGCCATGGCCGCTGGGCCTGTGCATCCGGAGCCTGTGCTCCGCAACGGGAGAGGCCACAGAGGTGAGAGGCCCGTGTACCGCAAAAAAAAAAAAAAAATAAAAATAAGCTAACAAAAATTTTACAGCTAAAGACTCCCCTTATATTGGCAATTAATCGAGTTGAAACATTCTTAGCCAATGTTACAAAAAATCTTTCAGAGTAATATTTATGAACACAAGAATACTTTCTTTGTAATTCTATAAACAATCATCTTTGAGATGTTAAAAGGAGATTCTGACTGTTTTCCTCAGTTATGAGGAGCTGCAGGCGCAGATAGGGTAGTTTACTAATTTACCTTCTCAAAGTCTTCTTTGGAAGCTGTCAGATTTGACTTCATCATCTGACATCTGGCATCCAGTTTGTGGGTCAGACTTCTCCACGGACTCTGCAAACTACAATGTCTTCACCAAGCGGAGGGTCTTTTCTGCGCTTAAGGATACTATTGACTCTCACTAAAGGCAAGAATGAAGAGACTTCGGCATACAAGAGCAAACCCCTCTTACAGCAACATCAATCTCAAGAAATTTGTTTAGTTAAGTCTAACAACAGCAAAACAACAACAAAGTATGATCTCAGTGAGGCCCAGACAACCATTTTTCTTTCTTGGTGTATTTATCGAGGGAAGATGGCTAAAGTGGGCATTCTGAAATGCTGAAACAGCAATAGCTTCACATATCATGGAACTCATTTGTTTTGTCACAAAATGCAAAAATTTCAGTAGTTCATACAGAAGTGAAACTCAAAGCACAGGAGAAAATTGGCTAGTATTTCCCTTTAAAGTTGTCAAAGCTTTGATCTCTCCATTGAGAACAGCTGCATCTTTAAAATAGGAAGATGACTGTGGGAACATAGCATAAGAACTGGTGCTGGAGGAGAGATTTGAATGACTGGAACAAGAAGACATTCTGTTTGCTGAGCTATTTCTTCCAGAAGCTGAAATTCCCAGGGCAAGGTGCTCACATGTTGGGCAAATAAGGCCTGAGGTAACCTTTCCACAGTGGTTACCATATTCCAATTTTACAACTTTTAATGATATTTGTAAATTTCTATTTCTTATTTCATCAACTTTTAACAGTACCTCTTGATTCTCTGTTTTCTGCCCTTCCTTCTGCTCTGCTCCCCCAATTTTTACTGTGAAAATTATTATGATTGAAATTATGCATTTGGAATTTAAATAGTCATCTGCTTTATATATAGGTTGATTTTTGAGAGACAAAAGCTGAAAGAAGGTTTTATTGCAGTATACAGAGCTATACTGTGATTAGATTTCTTTCTCTCTGGTACCAGGGCCACAACTTCTTTGTCTTCAAGAAATAAGTTTAAGGACTTCCCTGGTGGCACAGTGGTTAAGAATCTGCCTGCCAATGCAGGGGACTCGGGTTCGAGCCCTGGTCTGGGAAGATCCCACATGCTCTGGAGCAACTAAGCCTGTGCGCCACAACTACTGACCCTGTGCTCTAGAGCCCATGAGCCACAACTACTGAGCCTGAGCTCTAGAGCCAGTGAGGCACAACTACTGAGCCTGCGTGCCACAACTACTGAAGCCCATGCGCCTAGAGCCCATTCTCCACAGCAACAAAGAGAAGCCACCACAATGAGAAGCCTGCGCACCGCAACGAGGAGTAGTCCCCACTCGCTGCAACTAGAGAAAGCCTGTGTGCAGCAACGAGGACCCAACACAGCCCAAAACAAACAAATAAATAAATTTATAAAAAACAAAGAAATAAGTTTAAATAAATTCTCTTTCCAGTATACTTAGCACATTTGGCCACATTTTAATGGGTTTCATATTTGTACCATGAATTTCTTTTGCATTTTCCCTTCCCTGGATTTCTGTATTGCTTTTTGTTTTTTCCATTGAGAGCTGCATAGAATGCCTTCTATGCCCACCCTTGTACACCCACTTTCCACTCTTCTTTAACCTATACTCTCTGCTTGTATGCATTGAATCAACAGACTACCATGCCTGATGACTTGTAGTTGGGTTCAGCCAGTAAGGAGCCCAACAGGAGATAGGCATGTGGATAAAGAATACTGCCTGCCATTTCAGTAAACAATGACTGTTGACCACCATCAAACTATCAGCCCCAGCAGCTGGTCCCCGACAGTGTACCCTGAGGGGGATTCAGGATGGAAAAAAACAGGATACTGACCCTAGATAGTTAAGATGTATATAAAAGGAATAATTTTTATAAGGCCAGACTCTTGCATCTTCCCATACATAGAAAAGCACTAAAATCATCAATTGAGATATCTGTTTTTTGTGATTAGCAGTCATCTTTTGATGTTTGACTACATTTTTTTTCAGCAAAAACTCCTATATATCCTGGCCTCTCCCTTACCTCTTTGGAACAGTTCCTCAGAGCTATCTTGAGAGGTTGTCTCCCAGGCTGTTGTCCTCAGTAAGATCCCTGAATAAAATGTAACTCTCAACTTTTAGGTTGTGCATTGTTTTTTTTTTGTGTGTGTGTGTTTTTTTTTTTTTTCAGTTGACAGGCAGGCGTGGGGAGGATTAAGTCAGTATATGCATTCCGCTGGATCCCTCTCTGTGAGATTGCCTCAGTCCAGCTACATACTTCTACTAAAGGTCACTTTTCCTTTTAAGGTAGCATCCTTGCAGACTCCCTACCTTTTTGATTTGGGTAACTACTAACTCCCCTTGTTCCTTAAGGTTTGGAGAGGGATGATAGTCTCACTGTTTTTTGCACCCCAGTTACTGCACTCTCTTCCTCAGTTTTGTAAATGTACCCTAAATGATCCTAATCTGAGGGTGCCACTGGTTTCCTGTTGGTATCTAAGTGATGCAGTGAACTCTTCCTAGTAAAAGTTTAAGTGTCAAGGGCATATCTGACTTTATCCAGTGCTGGATTGTCAAAACCACACAGACGCCTCTGATGGCATGGGCCTGGTGTTTGAATGCAGCAGATTTCATAGGGTACATTGTCTTGGTGGTGTTCTGTGCAATCTGCATGTAATGACTGAACAAAGAAAGGCTTTGTTCAATTTGGGTTTCTTCAAGGTGGTGTAAAAAGCACAGATAACTACAACCAGGGATGTTGTTGGCTAGCTGAATTCGAACAGAGCTGCAGCCCTGACACTCTGTCATCTTGGCCAAGACCAAGAAGACCACAGACGAAGCCAGGACAACATGCCTAACTGGACATCAGCTGCTTGCTGCTGTACCTCGCAGCCTCTGTAACTATGGAGCTAGGTGCTTCAAAAATGAGATTAACATATACACACAACTATATATACCATAGATAACCAACAAGGGTCTACTATGTAGTACAGGGAACTATACTCAAAATTTTGTACTCAAAACTATACTCAAAACCTATAAGGGAAAAGAATCTGAAAAAGAATATATATATAGTGTTTATCTATTTATTTATTTATATGTATAACTGAATCACTGTGCTGTATACCTGAAACTAACATGACATTGCAAATAAACTATACTTCAATAAAAAAAAAAAAATGAGAACCCGTGAGTGGTGAGGGAGGCGACTTGTTTGCATGGCTGAGTTGTGCACCAGTGAGTGCTGTCACAGTTATTTTATATTCTTCTCATTTCCTGTTTAAATAGATTGGGCATATCTACCAGACTTAAGGCTGCATGCAGCCTTAGTTAAGAAGCACTGTTCTAAAGAGATTGAGATGATATTTGTGATCCAACAGGCTGTTTTACTTTCTCTGTTGTTGTTATGTCTTCACCCCTGGGAAATACAATTGTTAACCCAGTCAGTAGCCTTCCAGCAGCAGTCTTTTTTATTAGATTTGTGAATGAAGCTCGTCTTTGTTACACAGGTCTTCTCTAGTATAATTTTAATCAAGCATAAGATACTCTGAGCTAATGATGGGCTCGAGTGGGGAGTTATCTGCCTTTGTTGGGCTTCTCTGCTGTGTAAATTTGGATTCACTGCAGGAGCCCACAGCTTTCAGGTGTACTACTTGGTATCCCTGAAAAATGTATCCCTGCAGTCTTGGTATGTTTTATTCTTTTTACACTTGAGCATCTCAGTTTTCACTGCCATTTTAGGGCCCTCTGACTTAGTCTGTTTGGGCTGCTATAACAAAATACCACAGACTGGGTGGCTTATAAACAACAGAAATTTATTTCTCACAGTTCTGGAGGCTGGAAAATCCAAGATCAAGACCCCGGCAATTGGGTGTCTGGTGAAAGCCTGCTTCCTGGTTTATAGAAGGCCATCTTCTCACTGTCCTCACATGGTGGAAAGAGTGAAGGATCTCTCTGGGCTCTCTTTTTATAAGAGCACTAATCCCATTCATGAGGACTCCACCCTCATGCCCTAATTACCTCCCAAAGGCCCTGCCTCCTAATTTCTTCTCATTGGGTGTTAGGACTTAACATATGAATTTTGGGGGAACACAAACATCTAGTCTATTTGTACCCTCAGACCTCATTCTTTTGGGACCAAAAAGATGCTCCTTGGTATTCTGAGGGTCAAGGATACCCTCCTTCTTGAGCACGGTTGCTACCCCTGGGCAATTAAAGGGTATGATGGGGATGTTTGATGACCAAAGGGCTTTCACAGACATACACGTGTACTGTTCTTTTTTGAAAAGGCAGAGCAGCTACCTCATGACACCTAATTTTACCCTGATTTGTATTTATTTACTTGTTTTCTTGCCTCTGTTTTGCTGTAGGATTGTAACCTCCTTGAGGGCTGAGAAAAAGAGTTTCTCATCTTGATAGACAGTTCCCAGTATGGTTTTGGCTGTACGGTAGACACTTAGAAACCTGTGTTAGGTCGAAGGGAAATCTGGACTTCTCCTCACCTGCTGGTTTGAATAGGGTCTTGTCTTCCATGTCCTCTTGAACTGTGACAGAATTGGTGGCCTCTTAGGAATGGGAGAAAAGTGTCCATTCATTTTAGTTGGAAATGGGTTCATCTGTTCAGTTTATCTATGAAGACACATCTGTATGTGGCATTAGATAATTTGGTTACCACTGTAGTTTTTAGCAAATGGCTTTGCATCAGTAGTCCAGTTGGCAAACTACTATATATATTCAGTGGAAAGTATGTTTTCAAAAAGAATATCAACCAACTTTTCCTTCTAGTTTTGCTTTGTTGCAGGAAGTAAAAGTGGCATATGTAGCATTTAACAACTCTTCCTATTTATAGAGGGGGAGTAGTTATCAAATTTGTCAACTTCATTTTCAGGGCCTTATTTTTTCTCTGCAATACGTCTAATTATTTATTTGCTTTTCTTTCCCGCATTTATATTCTGGATACTGGATTTAGTACTATGATTTGATCCAGGTATTTACTAAAATAGCTAGATGGCTATTGAAATGCCATTCATTTGCTACCTGTTTTAAATGAGCGATCGTGGGAAAAAAAACTATAACTGAGGAAGAGTTAAGGAACATATGGACAATATCTTGTGGTGACCTATCCATTCTTAATATTTTCTGTGACTCAGAAGATGCAGTTTTGTCATTGTAAACAAGTGATTATGTGATATTAAAATGAAGGGACTATAATTACTGCTGGATAAATTTGCATCTTCAGAAGAAGTAAAAAAAAAAATCTTAGTGTACCTTTACGTAGTAACAGTCTAGATTTTTTTTTTTTTTTTTTTTTTTTTTTTTGCGGTACGCGGGCCTCTAGCTGTAGTGGCCTCTCCCGTTGCGGAGCACAGGGTCCGGATGCGCAGGCTCAGCGGCCATGGCTCGCGGGCCCAGCCGCTCCGCGGCTTGTGGGATTTTCCCGGACCGGGGCACGAACCCGTGTCCCCTCCATCGGCAGGTGGATTCTCATCCACTGCGCCACCAGGGAAGCCCAAGAGCCACTTTTTTGATGTCTTTAAACCAGATGGAAACTGTTAATGAGAGTCCCTTGAACTCTGTCCAGTGGGTGTGAATTGGTCAAAGTAATTGATTACCTGCCAGAGGAAAGTAGCTATCTCAGTTTTTTTAATATCACAAAGAGTTAGGTTTTTTTTTAAATAAAGGAAAAGTAAATTGGTTTGTATCTTAAGGTTTATTCATGAAAACAAACAATTTTTCAGCTTTATTGAGGTATAATTGACAAATAAAATTGTATAAAACCAGTATGTTTTGATTTCAGACATCAAAATAGAAATCATCAAAATAGAAATACAGGGTCAGTGACGAGGCTGAACTATATAGACTTAGGTCTATAGTTAGAAACAGAATATCTCCTTTTTCTCAATTATTTTAGGAAAAAGAGGCCTATATTTTCTTCCCCAAACGGTGGGGAGCTGAGCCTTCTACATGTTTACCATTGTCCTAGGTCTTTTTTTGTTTGTTTTTCCGGTACGCGGGCCTCTCACTGTTGTGGCCTCTCCAGTTGCGGAGCATAGGCTCCGGACGCGCAGGCTCAGCGGCCATGGCTCACGGGCCCAGCCACTCAGCGGCATGTGGGATCTTCCTGGACCAGGGCACGAACCCGTGTCCCCTGCATCGGCAGGCGGACTCTCAACCACTGCGCCACCAGGGAAGCCCTGTCCTAGGTCTTCGAAGAGAATCCTGGAGGTAACAGTTGGGGCTTCGCCTAGAGAGGGGCTCATGTAGCTTTAGAGCAGTGGTGCTAACAGGGTGCCAGGTGTATGCATCCCCACCCTCCGGTTTAAAAATTCCTGCCTGAAAGTAGAGTGCCTACTGCAGAGCTGCTGGTGAAATGACAGCTGGGAGCTGACATGTGTGCTTGTGTTTGTGTTAATGTTGGCAGGCAGGCTGGTCAGAGCCTCAGAGCATTTAAGGTTCTCTGGGATGATTTGAGGCCTGTAGCCAGAATAAAGCTCTCATTTGCCGCTGAGCTCTAAACACAATGAGCAGTTTCCTGTCATTGAACAGGGGAGAGAAAATAATGCTCAGCTACTGAGCTTTAGATGTTCTTAGATTTCAGGTCTCCTCCTTGATTTGAAACCAGATACGGTTTGGCACGTTACTTCTTGCACGCCCTTTTGTTTCCGGGCAGTGATTGACCTACTGATCATTTCCCAGTAAGTTCATGGACTTTCTGTGAGTAAGAACTGGGGCAAACAGCTAAGAGGCTGTTTTGGGTGTGGTGTGAGGCCATGAGGCTGCATGTCCAGTCCAATAGCAACATTCCACCAGCTGGCTTGTGAGTGAGAACCACTGGACACCTAACTACTTGGTTAAACCATTTGAAGCAGATTCATTTCTTACATCTTAATAATGTATTGTTCTTTAAAGCAGGTGGCTCTCTTGGCTGGCTTTTTCCACGTTATGGTATATGCAGCTATTTAATTTGGGTCATTTCATCAGTTGAAATGGCTCTGGAGACTTTACCATCTTAACAGATAGAGGCAGGAGTTCCAGAGCTTGGGTAGCATAACCAATAGCAGGGCAGCAAATATGGAAGAAGTATAAATGCCCCGATAGAAATCATAATCTACGTAGATGATTGTTTTCTCCTTTCTCCTCAATATGACATCATCAGTATTCTTTACTTGGAACAGAAGTGCAGTGCCTGCTGATAAATTTTTAGTATTTGTTTTCAGCTGCACTCATCCCCACAGTGAATTTTAAAACAATTCAGTTTCCCCCAATTTCCCATCCCCTACCCGCCAGCCCTAGGCAACCACAAATTTACTTTCTGTCTCTATGGATTTGCCTGTGCTGGACATTTGATATAAACGGAATTATGTATATGTAGTCCTTTGTGACTGGCTTCTTTCACTTAGCACAATGGTTCAAGCCTCATCCATGTGTGTATATAGCATGTATCAGTACTTCATTCCGTTTTATGACTGAATAATATTCCATTTCATGGATATACCACATTGTTTATCCATTCATCAGTTGATAGATATTTGAGTTGTTTCCACTTTTTGGCTGTTATGAATAGTGCTGCTGTGAACATTCATATATAACTTTTTGTGTAGACATATATTTTCCTTTCTCTTGGGTATATACCTAGGTGTGAAGAGACATGATTTTCTGCACTGCTTTTTTCTTCCTATCTGGGAAGGGGAAGGGGCACTTTCCTTGGTGAAGTAGGCTCAGTGTTAGAGAGAACATTGATTAGGAGGCAGGAACTGTGGGTCAGAGTTCTAGGTCTGCCCCGACTGGCTATTTGTTAGGAAATTCACTGTTTCCTCAGCTGTACAATGAGGTGCTTTTTTATCAGACAATCTTTAAGGTCCCTTCCAAGTTAAGAAAAAAATTTCCTGAGTGATAATAAAAGGTTTTCAAGATATGAAGGAAACTATTTCCAGTGAGATCTAAATAGCAAACCACACCCCCGCTGAAGTCCCTAGATGCTATATTTTGTTTCCTAGTTTGAAAAAAAAACTTGGACTTTAATATGTAATTAGTTAGTTAAATGTTTGTATGTTTTTCCAATAAAAACAAATAAGTGCTCCTTAAAAAACTAGATGACCATGGAACCCAAATTACTTAAATTTGTATTACCCAGTGACATCTACTTTAACGTCTTGGGGTATTTCCTGTTATTTGTTTTCCACTTTAGGTTATTTTGTTGTTTTCTGAGCTGTAATCACACTCGGTTCACAGTTTTCTGTTGGGATCCTATTTTGATGGCCCTTTAGGCTTTTCTTGATTCCACTTCGATGCTTCTTACTCTGACTGAAGGGCCCTTGAAAGTGGCAGTTTCTCTATTTAAATGGTTTTCTGAAACCGTCAACAGTTTTGAGAGTGGAAAGGTGTTCCCAAAAGTGTGTTCCAGTCAGAGTAGTCAGTAGAAAGATGTCCACAGTAGATGGGGATGAGGCTGCAAAATGAGTTAAAATCAATAGTTTCATACCCTGGAGCAGCTAATCCATTTCCTCTTCTTGTATTTTGACTGATTAGATGCCATCAAAATCATGTGCTTTTTTTTTTTCACAAATTACATTATTTGTTCAAAACGTTTCTGATTGTGGTTTCAGGTAGACCAGTTCTTCCCAGAAAACATGCTCCCAAGATCCTTTCCCTTGTTGGAAGGAAAGGTGAACTTGAGTTTCCTCTTGCCTACTTGCTGGTTTTCAAGCTCAACAACTTGAAAATGTACACTGACCTTTTCTGGTTCCTGAGAGATGGTTCTGCACAGTGAAGCAGGCCCTTCTTGCCTGGGCCGCAGAGGTCCATTCCTTCCCCTGGACCTTTCTCAAGCTGGGCCCTGAGGCTGGAGCAGCCCCTCCCCTCTGGCACCACACACCTTCTGAGAGGGTCGGTTTCCGGGATGCCCCCGCTGCGTACTGCGGTGGAAGTTAGCTGGGCAGACATTCCCTCACTTTTTCTTTTTCCCTTTTATTTTTAACTTGTGCCATCAAACTCAGCTTTCTCACGGTATTCTTTTGGTTACAGTAAATACTGTTTTGTATTTATTCAATCAGCATTATGGAGCCCTTACTATATGTCAGGCACTAGGATTTAAGAGATCAGAGTCACAGTTCTTGTTTTGTTGAAATTTAGTACTATAATACAGACTTCTTAAAAATCTGGCTAAAAAAAATCTGGCTAGAAAACGTGAAAAAAATCATAAGTGCTGGATTTTTTTTAACCTTTAAGAACCTGGTTTGAATGGATACAGAGACTTTCTGCAGAAGGTTGTGTATGACTGCCGGGTTAATTCTTATGAAATACAGCTTTTATTATCTCATGGTTCCAGCCCAAGAAAATATAATAAATCACTATTGCCTATGGAATAAAATTTATTTCCTGTAGTTTATGGGGCTCTTTAAAATCTGATAAATTGTTGCAACCTTACAACCCTTCTGTTAGGGGGTTGTGTTCCTTTCCTCCTCTGAGGTTATCACCAATGGACCATGTGTAGAAGAATATCCAGTCAAATGAGAGACAAAGGCCGATTTATTAATCTGGGTGCGCCTCACCCCCTGAGCAACTTGCCTAAGGATATGTAAGTGCATAAGGGACATCAAGGGGACTTGAACCCAAGGAGTCTGGCATCAGGACCGGAAAAGTCAACCCTCAGGATCACCCACCTCTCCGTGATGACTGCTAACCTTACTCCCCTAACTGCAAGTACAACTGAGAGAGAAGGGTGACTGCATGTTGTTTTTCAAAGCAGTGACCCCACCGTAGAGGAGACCAGCCCACTGAAATGCTGAGCAAGCAGATCAGATGGGGCATCCTTGTTTGGGAGGGGGTGAGTAGGACGTGGAGACATGACTGGAAAGAGCAGCAGAAGTGTCCACATCCCTTGGCAGTGGCAGTAATGGAGAGGTTCTAAAGGCCCCGAACTTCCCCAGGAACATCTAATGAGAGACCTCTGCCTCATTTCTGCCAGTTTCTTCACACTTACTCTTCCCATATTCTGCACTGTCCTTCTTTCTGGATGCTCTAGTCCCCTGGGGCTTGGCCTTGGGGAGAGACTTATTTGTATTTTGATGTTTGTGCACTGATCTCCTATAGCATTTATTGTCTTCATCTATAGTAAATATTTTCCAAAAGGCCAAAATCAGGATGCATGGTCTGATACACAGGAACAACTGTCTCAAACCTGAAAAAATGAATGATGATGGTTGCCATTTTCATACAGCTTATTTTAGCACTTTGACACACCTTACACTGTTATTTAGTCTTACATTGTTATTCGGTTGTTTTATGAGTGCCTAATTTGGCTCCTTAGCTAAATAGTAATGTCCTTAAGACCAGAGAGTGATAAGTATGTTTGTGTGTGTGTGTGTGTGTGTGCGCGTGTGCGTGTGTGTGTATAACATACCAGCATGATACTTTCTAAAATAAGGTGGTTGATAAATATATAGTGGATATCTTCCTCCCTCCTCCTTTCTCTTTTTCCCTCCCTCCCTCCTTTCCTTTTTTATGGTACCTGCTGTCTCTTGGGCTGTTGATATAAAGACTAGAAATGAGGATAGAAATGGTTGGGGTAGCAGATAGGAACATTATAAAATTCAGGGGTAAAACTGTGTAGACTTGATAATGTTTGGGAATTTATTTTCTGGACATACCTACTGTCTATCCAGGTTCCAGCCCATCTATTTCTCCTTCCCATGTGGTCCATCCTTTGTGGTGAGTTGGCTCAGCAGAGCAGACCTTTGTGTCAGAGTCCAGGGTTTTAGACTCATATGACCTGGCTAGCTTTGCCATGTGTTAAGCTTTCACAACAGAGAATAGGGTGCAGTGTGTTTGGTTGAATATGAGTCCATTACTGTCCTGGGCCTACAGCTTAGAGCACATGCCCTGGTGGATTGGGGATGACTGTCATGCTTCTTTAAGCCTATTTCCCTATCTGTAAAATGGGAATAAGTCATGGAGTCATGGTGAGAATTAAATGAGAAAGTACAGAAGGAATCTTAGTACAATGCCTGGCGTATGTTAAGCACTGAATAGATGTTAGCTGTTCTTATGCCCAGGCATGAACATGCAGACGTGAACATCATATGCTGCCCAGGTTAAAGAAGCTCCCCTGAGAGTTTCAGCTCCCAGAGGGTAGGAATACTCAATTGCTTATAATTTCCAGTTATAGTTTCACGAATGGGGCCACTCAGTTGCTGGAATTGTGGAGTGAGTGTTGTTTGTCGTTTGAGTAGCTGACTATCATGCCCATCAGATGCAGCCTTGTGTCAACCTTGGCAAACATGGAGTAAAGATCTCTAAAGAAAATCTAAAAACAAGTTAAAAAAAAACCCAAACTATTCATATCTTTTGTCCACTCTTGAGAATCTCAATCAACGGACTAACTCAATATTCAAATTAAAAATTTTATGTACCAAAATGTTATGAGGAATAATTGAAAACCTTCTAAATGTTTCAAAAATAAGCAAATAAATTTAAGTAAACTGTAATACATCCTCTCTGTGCAATGCTATACAGGCTTTTATAAATGTTTACAACATTTTAAGTAACATGGAAACATATTTAGGTTATCATGTAACTTGAAAAAAACTGGAGTAACATTGCACATGCAGCATGAGCTCAACTATATTAAACTGGCTTTTAGAAAATAGAATGTATTGGGCTTCCCTGGTGGCGCAGTGGTTGAGAGTCCGCCTGCCGAGGCAGGGGACACGGGTTCATGCCCCGGTCCAGGAAGATCCCATGTGCCGTGGAGCGGCTGGGCCCGTGAGCCATGGCCGCTGAGCCTGCGTGTCCGGAGCCTGTGCTCCGCAACGGGAGAGGCCACAACAGTGAGGCCCACGTACCGCAAAAAAAAAAAAAAAAAAAGAAAAGAAAATAGAATGTATTGAAATACATCAAAGTTTAACAATGATTGTCTTTGGGTGATGTTGGGATTATGGATAAATTTCCCCCTCTAATTTTGCTTCTCTATATTTTCTGTATTTATATGATTAATGTGATTATTTTCATGTGCAAAAAATAAACTTTTTCAAAAGGGGTAAATAATCTACATAGGTGGTAGACAAAAGCCGTGGCATTTGGCTTGTATTTTCACAATGAAAAAAAGAATCAAATGCATAAGGCATAGACTGAATTACTTGCTATGTCTCCCTCAAAGAGAAATTAGAGTGTGGCATAAACTAAATTAAAGACACCCTGCTTTGGGGAATTTGGGAGAGGTTTAGCTTTCTGAGGAGTTTTTGGAGAAGCAGCAACAATATAAAGCCGTAGCTAATGAACATGTGCATGTGTGAATTTTCTTTTCCAGGACTGAAGTTTGGTATTCTTAGCCATTCTGATTGTGGAGATTTGAGATTGTCGTTTTCTTTTAAATGTCTGACAGCCATAAGCTTTCAGCTATCAACAGATGAGGTGACAATGTATTTTTAATATTAAAAGTCTTTTTTGGGGGAAGAGGCCCAGCAAAACCATCATTAATAGTTCACATTCAGAAAACATTTTGAGCCCCCTTCCTAATCCCGCTCCTTTGGCATTTAATAGCCAGGCATGTCCACCAGATGTGCTCCAAGTCCTTTTATTTACATAAATGTTTCCAGCAATTCATTGTACATTTTTCTGCTTATAAGTAAATGCATACCATATAGCCCTCTTTTTTACGTTGCGATGCTGTAGCATTATTTGTTTTGTTTTAAAGCAGGAAAATGTCTAATTGACCCTGAGTATTTTTCAAATCTTTACCATTCATAGGACTATTTATATTTATGTCTTTGAAGTGTATATGCTCATTATGGCTAATTTGAAAAATGCATAAAGTGTATAAATAAGAAGATAATAATTACTAAGGGGTAACTACTGTTAACATTTTCATTTTTTTCTTCCATTTTTCTCATTAACACTTTTTCATAAATGTTAATTCTGTATTCTCTAGCTTGCTTTTATTGCCTTTCCTATAAATGTTGGTACATGTAGAACTCATTTTTTTAAACTACTTATTCATGGTTTACTATAGTGTATTTAGCTATCCTTTTATTGATGGATATTTAGATTGTGGTCTTTTTCTGGCTCTTGAAACAGTATTGCAATGAACATCTTTGTATGTGCTCTTTGAGTGTTTCTCTAGGAAGTAGAATTACTGGATGATGGGATTTGCTTTTACATTTTCTTCATTTAGTACGTGTTTTCAATATATTTCTTTATCCATTTACAAACATACATATTATAAATAAATAGATGTTACATATATTTATTTTTCTTTTAGAGTAAATGGTTAGTTGCATTCCATCTATCGCTCTAAATCCTGCTTTTTTGACTTACTGACCTTTTCCCCTGTCAATGGAAATGTTATAGTGTAACCAAACTTTTACAGCAGATCCTTAGATATGTGGAGATATGACTGTGAATTTGCCTTCTAGCAACCTAACTTTTAAAAAACTTCAAATTTTGTCATTATCTCAAACTTCAGTAAAATTGCAAGAGTAGTACAAAGAACTCCTGTATGTCCTTTACCCAGATTCAGTAGGTATGAATACTTTGCCCCATTTACTTTCTCTCTCTCTCTCTCCCTTTCCATAGGTATAAATTCATAATTTTTCTTTAGCTT
Source organism: Aethalodelphis obliquidens (assembly GCF_003676395.1). Classification (NCBI taxonomy): domain Eukaryota; kingdom Metazoa; phylum Chordata; class Mammalia; order Artiodactyla; family Delphinidae; genus Aethalodelphis; species Aethalodelphis obliquidens. The sequence goes on along the minus strand of NW_020837948.1, from coordinate 53,363,222 downwards.
ATTCATTTGGTTATGGTGGTATCTGCCAGAGTTCTTCACCAAAGTTGCTTTTTCCTGTATAATTATTAATAGTTTATGGGGAGATTCATACACGTTTATTTGAGTATCAGCAGTTATTTATTTCTTGCTGAATAGTTTTCCATTGTACTAATGTACCACATTATTATTCACCTGTTGAAGGACATTTGAGATTTTGCTAGGCATGGAGGTGCCTCAGCCAGATCCCCCTTCAAAGAAAGAGTTGCTACCCAGCTGCAGGGAGTTGGTCAGCAGACAATCTCTAGCTGTCAGCTCCTTCAGAGTCTACTACAGCTGCAGAGAGCTGCCTTGTCCAAGATTACACTCTTCCTGAAGCAGCCCACATTCAGTGACTGAGTGAGGCAGTGGTATAAAGGTCCAACCATTTCAGCCTGTGGTGGGACAACTCTGACACACAATTTTTACTTTTTACCTCCATGGCGTCCACCACTGTTACACCAGCACCCCTTTCTCAGCTAATGCCTGTGGCTGTATAGGGGATCCTGTACAACTCAATGAAGGAAAAGGGAAAAGCCCGAGCTTGGGTTGCAGATGGGTCAGCTCCAAATGGCCTTGAAAGACTGTGATGAGAAGTTCTCCCAATGGGTAGACTATCAGACTGTGCCCCTGATCATCCACTTTGTGTGGGAAGAGAAGTCGTCTGAGACTCAAATATATACAAACTTATGGGAAGTGGTGAATGTTCTGGCTGGCATCAAAGACCTGGAAGGAAAAGGATTAGAAGTTTGGGGATAGCAAGACCTGAGTAGAAGCATGTGGATGGACAAATAGGAGTGAGCCCCAAGTGCGACAATCTCTGCAGCATCCACTAGAGAGATTTAGAGACTCTGGATTCTATTCTATTCTATTTTCCTCTGCAGAGTGTTCATTTCTTATTCTAGCAGGCAGTTTACTTGGCACTAAATGACCAAATCGACAAACTGACCAGGCCACTTAATTTCAGATAATGTGTGTCACTGGTCACCCCAGTGCTGATACAATGAGCATATGAACAAAATGACCATTGTGGCAGAGAGGGAGGCTACTCATGGGCCCAGCATAATAAGTTTATTCTTACTAAGACTGATCTAGCTCTTGTTGTGCTAAATGTCCAAACTGACAGCAATAGAGATCAACACTGAGCCTTCATATGGTACCATTTTTAAGGAGATCAGCTGTCTTCTTTGTGGCAGGTTTACTACGTTTACTTTCATTGAAAACAGCAGTCTCTAATCTGCAATTATGTTTATCCATTTAATTTTTTCATTTCAGTTGTTATGCTTTTCATTTCTAAAATTTCCATTTGCTCCTTTTTTAGAATTCCATTTCTTTGCTGAGATTCCCCATCTGTGTTCTCATTGTAACTCTCTTTTCCTTTGTCTTTGTCTACATTTTACATAACTGCTTTGGAGTTCTGTCTGCTAATTTCAACATCTGTGTCATATTTTCTCAGGGTTATGGCCCTAGTTTTCCTGTTGTTTTTTTCCTACTGATCTTTTAGCATATATTAGACATATTGGATAATACATTTTAAAGACTCTGGATTATGTTGTTTTCCTTTGAAGAATGTTCATTTTTATTCTAGCACGCAGCTTACTTGGCAGACTCAATTTCTAGACTCTGTCTTCCTGTGGCAGGTAGTAGCTGAAATCTTTGATCAGTCTTTTCAGTCTTGTAGCTGTTACTTTTCACAGGGTTCCTTGGAATTTTTCCTGTTATGCATAGTTCAGAGGCTAGCCTGAAAATTTTCTTACAGAGTGTGATTATTAATCTAATTGCTCAGAGTGTTCCAGTTTAAATATCCCATAATTTAATCTGTCCCCTATTTTTGGACACTTATTATTGTTAGTGATGCTATAAACATTCTTAGACATAAGTCTTTGAATGTATTTTTAATGATTTCATTAGTATCAGATAATAGCTTAAAGTCTGTGATATAAATTGCCAACCATCTCCACAAAGTTTGTAACCATTTTTATTTCAATCAGCACATTACACTTCCTAACTCTGGATTTTATTATTTAAAAAATTGCAATTTGAAAAGATAGTCTTAATATACTAATATGCATTTCTTTTTCATATTTTCACCTATTTGTGTCAATTTTTGTTTTGTTTGTGGGCAAATGAATATTCTGTTTCTTTTCCCACATTTCTATTAGGATATTTGGCTTTTTCTTATTGATTTAGAAAACTTCTTTATTTATTAAATAAATAAACTAATTAAATTAATTAATTAAATTAATCTTTTTATATTATCCAGTTTTTGATTCATGAGCTATGCATTTGATCATTGTTATTTGATTATCATTATTATTAGGGCTTCCATCTTTGAGATTTGCTCAATGAATTAAAGTGCTCATAATTATTGCTGAGTAGTTAGCACTTAAAATGTAAAAAATGAAATAAGATTTCAAAGGACTCTTTCTGTCAGTTTTGTATTGTTACGAACCCAATGCTTCTGATTAAAAACGATCAGTGCAACAGTGGTTCTTAGTTGACCTGATAAGTGTAACTGATGATTATCAATATAAACCAGGCACAATGTCATAAAAGACTTTATCTCTTCAAAGGCACTAATTATTTCTTTATTTAGACCTGTATTTCCTTTTACTCCCACTTTGGTAAATTGCCATGCAATAAAAACTGAGATATTGAACAGCAAAATCAGAACGGTGGTCTAACCGTTGTTTATGTGCCTCATCTATTGCATACCTTAATGGTAAAATTCTAGAGTATGTTACAGCTAATAAAGGATTTTGATACTGTGGGATATTAGAGGCCATCTGGTTCTGTTTTCCAAGGGCAGGAATCCCTTTCTAAACACCATTGAGATATGGTCAGCTGGCAGCAGTATCCCATCCCGTTTTTAGAAAGGTCTTCCAAATCTCTCACTTTAACCTTTTATTCCTGTTTGCGCCTTCTGGAGCTACACAGGATAAATCTGAAGTTGGTCTCATTAGAGATATTTCCCCTGCCCACTTTTCGGCATAACCATTGTCCCTCTTTGACAGAGCACCTCAAAAAATTTCCTTGCAGCAGCAGGGGAACTCCAGCACCTACTCAAATCTCTTTGTTGAAGTATCCTCTTCTCTGCTAAGTGGGACTAACTAACCTAGGTGTTAACAGCATACATTTTCACTGTACGTACTTTTACACAAAGGAGAATATGGTTGGCAAATGGGAAATAAGTAAAACCAATGGTTGAAATGAGAAAGTGATGAAGATGGCATGAAGTAAAAAGGTTTTGGAGGTTTCATGTGAAGTTAGAAGTTCCAGACTAGTTCAGGAGGGGCCAGGATAGAATGGACACTGGAATGGTGCTAAAGTTTAGCTGCCTTGCTGTAGGAGAAGGCTGTGACCTTGGTGACTGAATTCACAAGTGTGCTCAGTCGGTGGCTCTAGGCAGACATGAGTTAGATGTCTCTCTTTAAAGATAGTAAGTAAACAGGAGGACTGGGGTTGGGGTGAAGCCAGTCACAAAGATCAAATGTTATCGTCAATAACATCTGTCCCTGTCTGGAGTGGTAATATAAGAGAAATGCACTTAAGTGAGAATGTAACAAAACATGAAGAGGAATCATTGCCTTTTCCTGTGAGTCAGGGATGATGACTTAAGGCACCATGTATCATGCTTCCTTTTTCATAAATTTCAGTATAACTGGTGATTTATGGGAGCTCAGATCCCTTGGTTGCTGAAAGTTTCTCTGTTGCAATTTTTATATGATGATCTTTCAAAGATTTGAAGTGCATCCAAATATATCAAGTTCTTTTAGCCATTCTTAAAATGACAGGCTTTCTGACCCCTTGGCACAGTTTAATTTGCCTCACTTCTCTCTGAAATTTGGAAGCCAGACACAATGTATTTTTCCTGTTGTGGTAGAAAACCACAGTAGGAGGCAGTCAAACTCTTACTCCTTAAGCTGGATTCTAAGTTCAATTCCTGTCCATTTAAATATGTTTAATAGAAGAATACATTCTGAGGCAGTTCTTAAATGCTGATATTGTAGCGTAGTGTGGATTTTATGCATGCTAATACTCTGCTCTATTCATAGTTTCAAGTTTACAGTCTGTGTGTTGGCTTCTGTTGGGACAAATCATTTAGCAAATTCTTGCATGTCATTGAAAATTCAAAATGCAGCTCTTCTCTAAGCCTTTGGGAAAATTAGAAATCTTTTCATCATGACTGTCAAACAACCACACACACAAAAAAATCCACAAGAACAAAACAACCAACAACCACCATAATAAAAACAGTATGATCTCTTCTTAAGTACCAGGTACCCAGTGTACTGGGTATATATATTATAATTTTAATACATCGTTTTTTTCCCCCATGCACTATTATCTGAGGAAAGCAGTGGGGAGAAGGCAGGAAGAACACTTGAATTACCCAGTTTTGCAGAGCTGGAATAAGTGCGGTGTCCGAGGCAGACTCGAGGTGACTGCTCTCCCGGTGAGATCTGACAGTTCTACCACCACAGGAATGACAAGACACACTTCATGCTTTCCAAGACACTTTGATGTGTGTTATTGCATTTTATCTTCACCTTGGGGTTAGTAGGAGAGGTGACCTTGTCTTCACTTGGCCCAAGAACAAACAGCACGAGAGGAATTTGCCAGAGTTCACACTCAGAATCCTTACGTCCCTCCTACTAGCCTCGGGCACCTTCTGTGGAACCACACTGCTTGCTCAGGTGCGACATGAATCTGTGAAGTCGGCTTGTACTGAAGTGAATATGCCCATGGCAAGACCTCTGAATCTCAGAGTTGAAAAGAAAGTGAACCAGTGGGGAGGGGGAAAGCCTTCAGCACCTTAAGTCTTTGTTCTTAAGAAGGAACAAAGGAAGGAAGTAGGAGGAGATTTGAAGTAGTAGGAGGAAGTAATTGGGAGATTTGACATATGTTTTAACAATGAAGAATGAGCTTCAGGGACTTACTTGGTAGTGCAGTGGTTGGGAATCTGCCTGCCAGTGGTTGGGAATCTGCCTCCCTGGTCCGGGAGGATCCCACATGCCACGGAGCAACTAAGCCCACACACCACAACTACTGAGCCTGTGCTCTAGAGCCCGCGAGCCACAACTACTGAAGCCTGCATGCCTAGAGTCTGTGCTCCACAACGGGAGAGGCCACCGCAATGAGAAGCCCGCGCACCACCACAACTAGAGAAAGCCTGCACACAGCAATGAGGACCAAATAAATAAATAGATAAACCAATGAATTTAAAAAAAAAATGAATGAGCTTCAGTGTGTAACCATGATACGAAAAGATGGAGTCTATGAAGTAGTTGGAAAATACGGTCTCCTTTAATTTACACAGAGTCATCTTTGGAGCTAAAAGTACCCATGAGATAGAGTTGTGGTCAAGAAATGATCCTACTATATAAAAACAGTCCCTGAGGCAGGAGAGTGAAATGATTTCTCTTCCAGAGACCAATGGTGCTGGGTCCAGGATATAATGCTTTAGGCTTTTCTTCTTCAGTGTGTGCCCCATCAGCTGGCACAGTGGTGACCAGGTGCAGTGGGCAGAGAAGTCCCTTGCAAGTAACCTTTCAATGGCAGGAAATACAAAAGAGTAGGAATGCCAGGAGGAGGAGGGGAGGGGATGGTATCAAAAAACATGACATATTTCCCCTTTTTTTATGCCCACCTGAATGTTATTTTCAGTCTGTCTTCTCTTATCTCTCTCTCACACACTGCCAGGTCAGTGACAGCAAATCAGATTTAGAGCGATCTGTCTTTGCCTCTAGGGCTCAGGGGTGGGATACTTTTCTCTCACAGAGGGCCAGTCACATACTAGGAACATTAATTGAAGTTCCTGTGAATGGTAAAGATAGTTATCAGTTTGGGTGAAGTTAAACTCCTAGGAGTGAAAATTAATATAAGGGCACATAAAGCTCAGTTTCGTCAAATGTATCAAATGTTTAAAATGCATTTCACTTCCACTCTACAAGCAGTTACAGAAAGAAGAAGGGGAGAAGGGAGAAAGAGCAGGAGGTAATCAATCATAGCAAGATTAACATGAGCACAGGGTTTGTTATTGCTTGGGAGATGCACCTAGACTGGAGAAGTGCTGTCCATGGTTTTCATCCATCTCCACATCCAGGGACACTTGGAGTCTCCCTTCTGACTGACGTGGATAGTCATAGCAACGCATGGGGCTGCTGCAGGAGGAATGTGCTCCGGGCTGCAGAGGGCCACTCGGTAGCGTTATTCACATTCCTGGGACTAGGAAGGCCAGACCCCAAGGCCCGATGGGGTTTGAGAGCTCCTCCTGGCTTTAGAGCCATGCTGTGGTCCCAGAGGCACTGCCACTCCAGGCTGCTCTGTTCTCATGATCATTAGCCCCATGTGTGTAGGTCACCAAGCTGGGAACATTTGGAAGGCATCCATCTTTTTTTTAAATCCCATCCAGTGTCTGACTCGCAGGGTCAGAAATGTGGCCTCTGGAGAGGAGACCATAGCAAGTTCTGTAGGGCCTCCCATCCCTCCCAGACAGGAGCCAAGTGTGGGAAGAGGATTCGAGGAGGATTTTCTGCCTCAAAGGCTGCAGAGAGCATTGGTTTTAGTTCTCTTAATCTGAAACTGAAAAATGTCAACAACATATGTAATAATTTAAAACCCTGAAGTACCATCAAAATAATAATACATATGGCACAGCAGTTCTTTTTAAAAGAGATTATTTTTTCTGCCAAATACTTTAAGAAAACCCACAGTGGTTTTTAATCTTCTTTTGAACATCATTGATTTGACCAACATCATTTACTTTTTCTGGGTATATAAGTAGTATTATAAAGACCTAGACATAGTTTTGAAAATGGATACTATCTTTATCGCTGATTATATAGTTATATGTGTTTATTATAAATGACTCAATTTGAAAATGGAATGAGCATGTTTTTGTTGGCTACATAGCTTTATGTCTTTATGGTAAATGATTCAAACAATACAGAAATGTAGAATGTGGAAGTGGTCCTATAATACCATCCTCCAGCAACCGCCACTGTTTTAGCTATAAACTTGTTAACTTGCAGAAGCCTGAGGACCAGAGTTTTAAGTGAGCTTGTGTTCTCATATTGGGTTACATTTGTTCTTTCTGCAAAAACACATAGCATAAACAGCAGCAAACCCATTATAATAAAAACCAGACAATTGAAAAATGAAAATTCATATAAAGCTTCAATAGATACCAATGAGACCCTGAACATTTACATTTCATAGATCTGTTCATTATGCTGTCTTTCTGGCATTTTATGGTTATTGTAGGTAAGAGGTAAGACCCTTTGGTGAATCTGCCAACCTACAGTATCTGTTCTTATTGCTTGTCTAGGGGGTTGTAAAGAACATCATAATGTTCTGTTTTCTGTCTTATAAAAATATGTATTTGGTAGCTTTCGGGACCTTTCTGAATCTTTTCTCTGGATGTCTACCTGGATGTGATTATATAGTCATGAAATTGTCATGTGTGGCTGTTTGAAGCAAATTTATTAGGTTAACTATACCTCATGTTTCTTTACTGATGATCATTTATTCACCAAACATTATTGAGGGATTTGTGTGTGCCCAGCACAGTGCTAAGATCAAGGGTACAAAGGGACAAGTCCTGCAAGGAAGAGAGACACATGCATGGACAACTCTAAGGTGATGTGAGAACAATGTGCATGGGGTTATTGCCAGAGGAGAGAGGGACTCCTTTTTGCCAGAAGGTGCCTGGGAAAGATTCTTAGCAGAATTGATGGTTCGTGACATGAGTCATGAAAGTTCAATAAGAGTGTGTAGGTGGAGAAGGGACTGGAGATGAAGAAAGTCAAGACAGAGATGCACTGAGGCGGAAGGGAATTAACATTTGTTAAGTGCCTTCTGGGTGCAGGCACTGCATGTCAGCTAATCAATCCTGTAAGGTCTCTTTCCTCTCTATCCTCTCATTGACCAGGGGAAACTCAGTCTCAGAAAGGTTGCATGACCTGCCCAAGGTCTCAGAGTTACCACTTGGAGGACTCAGGATTCGCACCCAGGTTTGGTGACTCTGGAGACCATACTCTGTCAGTAGCATGAGGCTGAGGAAACAGCTTGTCTGTCTTCTTGGGGGAGTGATGGGTTGATTGGCTGGAGTGTGGTGTACTTTGTAGGAAAGAAGCAGAAATGAGGGTAAAAATGGAGAATGGGGCCAGTTGGTGTGGGTGTTTGAGAATACCAGCGAGGGTTTGTAAGCGGATACGAAAGCTCAGATTTATCTTTTAGGAAGAGAACTCTGGCCACCTTGTTTGGGCTGGAGGGAGCTGGGTAAGACTGCGGACAGGGTTGTAGAGTTACCCTCACTGCACTTAGATGTTCAAAAACATTTTTTTCCTTAAAGTTGACCAGACTTTCTCCTTAAGACCCCTTCCCCACTTAGTAAGTGGAGAAAAGAACCTGCATTTAGCTGAGAGTAGTAAATTCAGTCTGCTCCAATCATGTAAAAAGTAATGCATTCTCTCTTCTGTGCCTCACGAAGATGGTGTCTCAGTAAGTGGGGAGTCCCGTGCCCTTGAGGTTGTATGTGTGTGTTTATCAGAGGTTGGGGTGCGGTCCTTGCTGGTGCTGACTGAGGTCTGGTGTTGTTCTGGCTCTGCCTTGGTCATCTGTTGCTAAAGTGTATGGCTGCTGTAACTTGCAGTCATGCTCTCTCAGGTCAGTCAGGGTCCAGGTGTCCGTTTTGCTTACACGGCCACACCTTGGCTCTTACTGGGGCTGCATAGCCCACCCCACCCCTCCGTGAGGTCTGATAGCCCCCTTCCCTCTACAGCCCTCCATGGTACCCTCAGGGACATCACACCACTTGAATACTCGGGGGGCTCTGGATAGCTAAACTCAAAACTTAGGCCCTGTCTTTACCTAACCGCTGTGACACAGTCTTACTGATTTACATGATACAGTCATTACCCATGGGGTCACCCCCCCACGTTGTCATGAGGGTGGGAGTGGGGCAAGAGAACATCACGTGAGATGACATCCTCTGTTGCTCCAAAAGGAAAGTGGTATGGAAGTTCCTCGGCTTTTGGCTTTGTCATCAACCCTTCTAGGTCCTCAATCTTCTCTGAGATTTTAGGCTCAAGTGGGGAGAAGCTGTACCATATGTGTCTCTGCTGCCTTCCGCCTTCTTACCCACATCCACCACTACTTCTCTTCCACATTTCTTCTTGTGTTCACAACTCACTGGGACCTCCCCTAGGTCATCCAGTCCTACTTCCAGAGAGGCCATTAACCTCCCACTTTGGGCTGTAATAGCAGCTGAGATGTAACGAAGGAGAGAGACCAACTATAAGATAAAGCAGTCTCAGTTGGAAAGTATTTCAAAGTTGTCATATCTGTCATTTTCATCTGTGATAAAGCTGTTACAGTAATCTAGGTGAGGGATAATAAAAGCCAGAAGAGAGTCTCAGGAGGGAGCATTGGTGACACCCAATGTGGGGCTGATAAGAGGGAGAAGTTGAGGGTGGCTTTGGGGTTCCTAGCTGGGACAACTGTTGGACAAAGACGTACTTGACAGAGAAAACACAAGTGGAGAAGGAATAGCTGCGAGGGCAGCAGGTACAAGGAGGAGCATTAGGAGGTGGGAGGGAGGGAGGGAAGGTAATGAGTGAGTTCAGGTTTAGACTTGATTGAAATGCTGGCTAATGGCACAAATATGGGGGCGGGCACTGGGAGAGCATCTGCCTGGAAAAATGTATTTGGGAATAGGTGAACCTATCCAAGGAGAAAAAGAAGGGAAGCTCACTGCCATTGTAGATGTTGAATTTAAAGACATAAACAAGGTCATCACTGTTTTAATTCTTCCTTGCACTTCACGATGACCCAGTACTTTGGAACTTCCCCTTCTAGTTTCCTGCAGTGGGGCAGGTCAGAGGTCACAGAGTACCATCAAGGGTGTCTGCTGATGCTTTTGATCGCCAAGGGGACCCCTAAAGCCCCAGGTCTGACACATAGATCCGTGGTATACTGAGTTCATATCAGAATGAGGCCAGAATACACAAAGAAAACTTTTTGATGAATGGCTTAAGTTGAATAATTTGCAGGTACATGTAGAGGCAGTGTTTGAGTATTTGTGGTTGAGCTGAATCTGAACTCCTGGAAACGTAACCAGTACTTCTCAAAACTTTTTCCATCATTGTCACGCCTGAGACATAGTCTAACCTTTGGATGTACTCTGCTAATATAATTACCTTGCTGTCTTTTAAAGGTGGCTTTTAATTGGGTTCCCGAGCAGCAGCTGCTGTTGAGGTGCTGGTTGCAGCCTTTCAATATCAGGTTCATTAAATGTTTCCTCTTCCTGGACGGGGCATCTGGCCTTTGGCTGGTAACCAGCTGTTGCTGAAATGCCATCACTTATAGGATTGCCCTTTAAGCCACTGATCTGTTATTTTGTTGAGTTTCGACTCCTTTCCTCTCAAATTTAAATGGAGCTTTATTGAATACAGTGCTAAAGTCAATTCTTCCCATTCTTAGTGGCCTTTTCATCAGATTATTTCCCCCTAGTTCATAGCATTTAGTCCTCTGGCTGTTCGAGAGGTTTAAGAATTAAAGACAGCTTGTCATTTACGGGGCTAAGGACTGTCCTTGGGGAGTTGCGGTGGATTATCTCACAGACATGTCCTCCGTTGGCTGATGGTTTATGCCAAGTAACACGAGGTCTCTTAGCCAGTTTTTTTCCTTTTTTGTAAAAATGTGCCAAAAATTCTAGGATCTTTAAGAATTTATCTCTAGGATTATTGTCCTGAAGGTTTTTTAATTGAAGTGATAGTTGATTTACAATATTATGTTAGTTTTGGTGTATATCATAGTGATTCAATGTTTTTTATAGACTAAAAGCTTTTGTCCTGAAGGTTTTTAATTCATTTGAAGAAAATGAGTATGTAACAGTCACATTGAATAAAGAGAAATTTGGGGGTAGGGTGGGAAGGTGGGACAACAGAAAAAACTCAGGTTTTGTCTTTGGTTTTCTGTCTCAGAGCAGCTGTGTGGGGCTGGTCCTTTTTGTGCCCCAGGATGAAGTCTTGAGCAGGCCCAGTGTATTTGCTGATAATTCTCATAAAATCAAAAGTTCTCCAGTCATATTTCCTTCCCAGACAGTCTCAGTTTGGTATTAATATGTCTAGCCTCAAATAGACTGGTTTAAAGCGACAGCTTCTCCTGTCCCTAGCTCAGATTCTAGATTCACTTTTGTCAAATTCCACCCAAAGAAAACCTATTGGTAATTTTATTAGAATACATTGAAATTATAGATTAATTTACTCTTTAGAGGTGGTAAACTTATTTTCTTAGGTTCGTCATTTATATTTCTTTGCTATTGCAAATGCTGTGTTTTCAAAATTGTTTCCTATTTGTTGATGTTGTATCAAAGTGCAATAAATTTTCGTGTATTGATTTTATATTCAACAATTTTGAGGGATGTTCTTATTTAATAGTTTTTCAATGAATTTTTAATGTAGACACATCATCTGTGCAAAATGACTTTTCCCCCTTGTTTTCCATTTCTTTTTTCCTTTATTTTTCTATGCTGCCCTCCAGACAGAATTCGTAAATACAAGTGGTGATAATCGCCATTTTTTCTTATTTTTGATTTTAGAAGGGTTGCTTGTAATAGTTCACCATTAGCTAAAATGTTTGTAGTAAGTTTCTGCTTGATATCCTTTATCAGGTTCAGAAATTTCACTTTGGAGTTTGCAAAGAATTCTAATTGTGTGTTTGTGTAGAATTTTATCAAATACCTTTTCTGTATCTGAGATATTGTGAGTTGAATCTTACTGAGGGGTGTTAAGATGCATCCTATGGTATCTTCTAGGTAGAAAGTCATTGCCAAGTGGGCTGGGAGTGTCATTACACTTTGAAATATGATTTACGTAATGCTGATGCATTTTGTAAACATATAGCCTTTGTAGGGAAATATCATGTTGTTATGCTGTTATGCCTGAAAAATAAAACATAACTTTGTTTGTTTTTCTTTCCAGTATTACTTTACTGTTCTTTTTGGCCACGAAGGTCAGAAACCACTAGAGCTGCGCTGTGAGGAGGAGCAGGACGGTAAAGAGTGGATGGAGGCCATTCACCAAGCCAGGTATGGGCGCAAATCCTCTATGTGACACTGGATTGTCTGAGTCTTGCCTGGGGGTTTCACCATCAGCGGTAGTTTTGGATGAACTTGCAATTCCAAGATGGGTTTCCCCTTGGTTCCTCCTCCTTAGTCATGTGTGAGATGATTCTTTGCACTTCCTGTGGATATATTCTGGCTAAAGATTAAGGTAAAAGATAAAACAATAATAATGATAATTACTGAACGTAGGATTTGTGCCTCTGTGCCAGGCACTGTTCTAAGTTTTCCTGAATTAAGGAATTTGTTAAATGGTGTTTTTTTTGGCGGTACGCGGGCCTCTCACTGTTGCGGCCTCTCTCGTTGCGGAGCAACAGGCTCCGGACGGGCAGGCTCAGCGGTCATGGCTCATGGGCCTAGCTGCTCCGCCGCTTGGGCACGAACCCGTGTCCCCTGCATCGGCAGGCGGACTCTCAACCACTGCGCCACCAGGGAAGCCCTGTGCCTCAGCTTTATCCTCTGACAAATGAGGATGAAAATGTTAAATGTTTTGATTCACTTATACTCTCAACAGTCTGTGAGAGATGTATCAGAATTACCCTCTCTTGCACAGATAAGGAAACTGAGGCCTGGGAGCTTAGCTTGCTTGCCTGAGACCACACAGCTAGTGAGTGGCGGAGCTGGGATACGGACCCAGCTGAGCCTGCATTTGCAAACCTTGCCCTGTGCAGCCTGGTTATCGAGAAAGGGGACGCCAACCGCCATCTAGGCAAAGAGAAGAGTGTGCTTTGTCTTCCTCCTAAAAAATACCAGGAAGGTGGAAATAAGCACTCCTGGCCTCAAACGAGAATGAAGAATCCAAAAGAGATGCAGGCAGACCCCTCTTTTTTATTTTTCATATTCAGTTCCGAAGTCCTGTCCATTTTTGCTTTGAATGGCTCCCAAACTTGCTGCTTTTTGCCTGTCCCTGCCCTAACCCAGGCTCTCCTCACTCCATGACTCCCTGCTCGCATCCTCAGTGTTTCAGTGGCAAAACTCAGGCTTTTTCTTTGCCAGACATGCCTCCCCCACCTTCTCCTATAAGTCTATTCACGTCTGTCTCTGACACCCACTCCCAGACACTTGCCCCCCGCAAGCCAGTGCTCACTGGCCCCCCGCTCCAAGTGGCCTCAGCGCTTGCTTTACTGCATGTGGAATATTTAACAACTTAGTACAACGTAGGTTAATTTTTACATATTTCACGTGTGTGATTTCTGTTTCCTGGGCTGGACTGTATGTACCATGAGAGGAGGAGGGTGAGGACACATTCATTGCTGAGTGAAGCACAGTGCTAATTATGTAGTCATTAGGAAATGTTTTCAGATTGATTATAAAGCACGTAAGGTGTCTCGAGTTTAGGCTGTTCTTTGAGCCCTGGAGACTTTTTTCCTCTCCCCTCCTATCCTCTCCCCTCTTCTTTCTTCAGCTACTGTATATTGACCACCTTGCTCTGTGGCAAGCAGCATGCTAAATGCTTTACATACTTATCTTTCTTTTTTTATTCCTCACAACTACCCAGTAGGGTATTATTAATGCCGTTTTACAGATGAGAAAACGAAGATTCATGATGCTTAAGCAGAGTGGCCAAGTCTAACACAAAGTTGTTAAATGGCAGGACTGGGATCAAACTGAGGTCCCTCTGACTCCGGAACCTTTAACCAGTGTTCTATATTGTAACGTTCTTCATTATCATCTCTTCTTCTCTTCCATCTTTCCCTCTTCTGTTTCTTTTTCTCTTCCTCTAATTCAAAGATGAAAATGGATTAATGTCAGGTCAGGGTTGAGAGTAGGTGTTATTCGCAAAAGATTTCAGTTCCTTTTCTTTCCTCCCCTGCAAAATATTTCTCTGAGATGCACAGGGTCGGCGACCAAATGCTGCTCTCCAAGGTGGGCCCCGGTGCAACTTGCCACCATCATGATCCAGGCACACCGTTCAGCTGTCTTCACTCTCAGTGTCTCTGTCTGAGAGTTTTGCTCAGACTTAGGACTAATGCAGACTGACTCACTGTAGAAAGAAAAGTCAGGTCTTCAAAGGTGAAAGAAGTATCAAGTTGGCCACGTAGAGCCCTTGGGTTATTTCCAGACACAATCGTTGTGACCACTTCTATTCCTTTTTACCTGGGAGTTAAAAGGAAGTAAATAATTTAAAACACGTGTATTTGCCCATTTTTTTTTCTTTCCAGAAGAGCCAAGTACCATTAGTAGCCTAAATGCCTTTGTAGTTGCCAAGCAAATATTGTGGTGAACCCAATAGAGTATGAATTACTTTAAAATGGTAAAATTTCAAGTAAGGGGTTTTTTTGGTATACCAAGAAAACTTTGTCATGTATGTGGAAGTAGGTCAGTAGCAATTTGGTGTTGACTGATCAATCCAGGGCTTACATGATCTTGTCAGGAAACAAATGTTTTAGAAACCACTTTAGTGGTTTAGGTAATTGAATGGTAAAAATTCTCTTCTCTTTTAGATTTGAAGATTTGGTTAATAATTGATCTTTTTTCTTGAGGTCCTGACTTTTGGTACATTAGAATTGCTCTTCCTTTATCTTGAGGTCCAGGACTGGGTTATTTGATGACTTCCTTTTAATTTGACTGCCTTATACCTGAGTTCTTATATTTGACTTATTACATTGAGATGCTTCTTAAATTTTTTGTTTTCTAAATCACAGAAGATAATAACTTTTTCATTTATGTTTCATTGAGTCAAGTTTTCGGTATAAACTTGTTGGTCTGTGAAATTCATCCTGATTTTGTTCATATATTAGCAGAGCCAGAAAGTTAATGAAGCTCATACAGAGAAAGGATTTGTCAACTGTTTTTGCTTGGCATTGTGCTAATTAAACAACTGGTTGGTTGACTGAACATTTTACCTTTAGAGGACAGTCTGATGGCATTACTTTGGTATTACTGCCTTTTGAGTAGAAAATGCTCAGTAATTATGGGTTTATTGATCCCTCTTTTTAAGTCTGAACTTTTGATGAACTGATGACTGTTTTAGCTTGAGGCTAGTTCTTTTCTGAGCTGCAGATCCTACGTAGAAACAGGGACTGCTCAGAATCCTTCTCTTGGTCACTGCTCTTTTCCTGAGGTGTTTCTCAGTACTGGACTGGATGTTCTCTCTTTGGTGCCATGAAAATCACATTCTTGAGGCTGGCTTTTGTACCTCAGAGCCGAATTAACTTGCCCCTCTTTGCCTTCAGAGGACCTTTAAGTCATTTCCTGGCATGTCAAATTGCATGTTTTCTTCCTTAGATCTGGCCCAGGAAAACATCTTTTTGGAAATTAACATTCTTATTTTGAAGATTTGACCTGGTCTAGGAAGCTTTTTCTCCAGTTTTGCTCAAAGTTGGTTGATATTATATTTCTAGAAACTGGCACATTTAAAGTATCATTTCATCGTGTATTACTGGCACCGACCGGTTCATGGGAAGCTGCTAGCAAGGCTCAGTGTTGTTTTTGTCGGGATGAGGTGAGGCCAGAGTATTTTAATAGTAATGAAGTCCGTGCTTGTTCTATAAGTGGTTTGCTGGTTGGGTATGGAACTTTGGACATTTCCAGTAGCCTGATGTTTCTTTGTTCTCTTGCCATATCTGTCCATCATGGTTGATTTAGTTGTAGACATTAGGACAGTCAAAAACACTGACCCAGTTGATTGTGGGTCTTTAGGACTCATTGGCTGACAAGACAATGTCCACAGCTCTTTTACCCACGTTTTGTCTTCTGGAGCCCTGATCAAACGAAGCCTTGGAAGTTAGAAGGTAGACATGGCCTGGAAGAGGATCCAGATATACAAGAGGTACCAAGGATCTTCTCATTCTGGCCTAAGCATAAGACCTGAAGGACCTGGTCTGTGACAGTTGGGAAGAGAGGTAGGTGGAAAGTATTCCAGAGTTGTAGGGGGTAGACTTCAAAGGACCTTGTGACCACCTGGATGTGGGCCATATTAGACCAGGGTGGTGTCTAACGTGTCTCTCAGGTCCCTAGCTTGGATGGTGTCACTCCCTGGGAGGACATGTGATGAATGAGAGCAGGTCTGTGGGGCAGGGCGACGAGCCCTGGCCAGGAAGGGCTTCTGCAGGGAATTGGAGGGTATGACTGCCTGGAAGGGGCAATGGGGAACTGTGCAATACTGATGGGTCTTCTTGCCCCTTGGTATGTCAGGTATGGGAGAATGAGTAACAGGGGCTGCTAGAGAAGTTAGGTGTGTCCTGAGGGGAGAGCTGGCTCGGGGTTTCTACCAAGACTGAGGTCAGGGGAGGGCTTGTGAAACATTGGAGTCATGGGGAATGTGGTGCCTGGTGTTGCACACCATGGGGTGTATGTGGCTTTGCTCACCTGCAGAGCTATGCCTCATGCTCTCAGTGTTTGAGATGTTTTGCCTGCTTTCCAACGTTTCCAACTGAAACTCAGAGCCCTCCCTCAATGCTCTCTCCTCCCTTTGGTGTGTGCCTGTGGGAGGTGGCTCTTAGGGTTTCCTTCATGGGGAGCATATTTGCAAGAGAGAAAGGAATCGGGCATATGCCTCCATTCCATAAAACTCATGTTGCATTTAGTTTGGCTAGGGCTTGACGTAGCCATTTCCTTCACCCTGTCAGTTCTGAACTTGATGAGCAGAGAGACTTAATCCTCCAATTAAGATTTTCAATTAAGGCTTGTCCTCTTGTCCACTAAAGAAAGCTCTAATCCAGCCTCTTGGGTCTGTTTTTATCTACAGTCCTTTTGATTACACGTGCCTCAGGTGACCTGTTGTCCATATTGCCCCTTCTTTCTCTCTCAATCTCTTCACCCCTCCCTCCGACACACACACACACACACACACACACACACACACACACACACACACACACCATGGTAATTGTCCCAAACACCTAATGCTTGTAACCTCATTCTTTTTACTTGGATAGAGGCTTAATTTAGAGCAAAGTATATAATACAAAATCTGTCCAACACTGAGGGATACACTGTGTGTATCCTATCATCCCCATAAAATCAGCGCTTTGTAGAATGTGCATGGAAAAATCCCTCACAAATCAGAAGAGTGATTACATAGAAAAGCTGAAAACGCTTTATGTTTCATAGCAAAACCACAGGACTAGAAAATCAGAAATGGGTGGTGATGTTATAGCCCAAAGCAATCCCAAGGCCATATTTTGTATTCTTCTGGTAACAGTAAAACTATCGCTATTAAAAAAGCTGAAAATGTGGACTTTGTTTTTTTGAGATATTGGATTTCTTTACTATGAACTTCTGTCCAGATTTGCCCTAGGAAAGAGACTTTGGCATTTTTTCCCTTAGAGTTTGAATAGTACAACACAAAAGAAAAGGGGTAGTGTTTGTGGACTGTGAAAGATTTACTTGGTTGGGTGGTAGGACTTGTTTTCTAGAGAAAAGTTGGGCTTGGATTGTCTTATTTGCAGCCCTTTGTTAATACTTCTACCTGTCAGTTATCTTTCCTGTTCCTTACGGTATTTTTGCTTCAGATGCTCATCTTGTCTCCTTCCTTAACCATCAGCTTACACGGCAGTGCGACCTCGTGTCTCCACTCACAAAGCAGGCATTCCGTCCCCATGTGCACCTGGGCTCACCCACTGCAGGGGTCCGCCCCAGGGGAACATCTCTGGTTCAATGGAGAGCTCCTCCTTTAGCCTCTTCCGTCTGATTTTCTTGCTCCATTAATTATTCCATTTCTCTCGTATAGTTCCAGTCTATTTACCTGAGCCTCCTCTCTCCCCCTGTCCCGCTCACTTTGACATTTTTCTTGTGTTCTTTGATTTTCCTTAAATCTCTCCCACCTTAAAACAAACCAAAAAACCCCTCCCTTGGCCCTGAATCCTCTTCTAGCTGCTGACCTCTCTCGAAAGCAGAGCCAGGTTTCTTGGAGAAATGGTTTTGTTGTTCTTCCTCTGTATGCAGCTCCTCCTCTTTTCAGCCCTTGCCAGTGGGTTTCTGTCCCTACCCCACCGAAGCTGTGTCACCTGGGTCAACAATGACTTTCCAAAGCTTTTCTTTCCTTATATAACTTTGTAGAAAGAGAAGAGATTTGTGGGAGTGTTTTAGTGTTAGAACCTCTAACACTGATGTGAAACATGAAAAATATTGATTACAGTGGAGTGGACCTATTGATGTAAGAGAATTTGGGAACCAGAAAAATGGAGGCTAGCGATGTTAAAGCGGCCGTGAATGATGCCTGGAGGCCTGTTCTTGCTTAGATAAGGGCCCTGCTGTTCACGCTCAAACATTGCTTACATAGGAACTGCACTTCTGTCATCCTGGACTGGATTTCCCCAATTCCCAAAGACACCACGATGCCCCTGCTGTGAGGAATGCCGATTCCAAAGTATTCTCAATAACATTGAGCATAATCCTGGAGCTGGTGGGAGTGTTTCTTCAGTTACCCGTTGTATGACTTTCCAGCTTGGGTTTTAACTATAGTTCTCTCTCTCTGATATTCTGGATATATATGCTAATTATAATTATCTAACATATTAGACATGTGTCTCTCATTAGCAAATATGTCTTCAATCAAAATAACTAGGATAAAGTTCTGGCCCAAGTAACAATTCCTTGCTAAGCTGATAACAGTTTTTTCCCTTCTATACAAATAATTAAGGGCTATGATTTTACACTGTGCCTCTTCTCTGGACTTTTCAGGATTCTACTGGAATATTTCCTTCCTCCTGTGTGTAGTAGTGGTGGTTTGGTTTTGGTTATAAATATTATACAAGAATATTTTACTCCCGTATATGTGCCATCTGTTGATGCTCAACAGATTAGTTTGACTTCCATCATGTTGATTTATATGGCTTAATTTTATTATTCCCCTTTGCAGTGAGAAACCATTTTTTCTTGAGGGAAGTTAAACTGAATAACAAAAATAAATAAATAAATAAATAAATAAAATGAAACAGAAGTAATGAATAGATTAGGCAAGCACTCTTAAACTTGATAAATGTTTACCTTATGTCTTTTTTTTTTAACATCTTTATTGGAGTATAATTGCTTTACAATGGTGTGTTAGTTTCTGCTTTATAACAAAGTGAATCAGTTATACATATACATATATTCCCATATCTCTTCCCTTTGCGTCTCCCTCCCTCCCACCCTCCCTATCCCACCCCTCCAGGCGGTCACAAAGCACCGAGCCGATATCCCTGTGCCATGCGGCTGCTTCCCACTAGCTATCTACCTTACGTTTGTTAGTGTATATATGTCCATGCCTCTCTCTCGCCCTGTCACAGCTCACCCTTCCCCCTCCCCATATCCTCAAGTCCGTTCTCCAGTAGGTCTGTGTCTTTATTCCTGTCTTACCCCTAGGTTCTTCATGACATTTTTTTTTCTTAAATTCCATATATATGTGTTAGCATACGGTATTTGTCTTTCTCTTTCTGACTGACTTCACTCTGTATGACAGACTCTAGGTCTATCCATCTCATTACAAATAGCTCAATTTCGTTTCTTTTTATGGCTGAGTAATATTCCATTGTATATATGTGCCACATCTTCTTTATCCATTCATCCGATCATGGGCACTTAGGTTGTTTCCATCTCTGGGCTATTGTAAATAGAGCTGCAGTGAACATTTTGGTACATGACTCTTTTTGAATTTTGGTTTTCTCAGGGTATATGCCCAGTAGTGGGATTGCTGGGTCTTATGGTAGTTCTATTTGTAGTTTTTTAAGGAACCTCCATACTGTTCTCCATAGTGGCTGAACCAATTCACATTCCCACCAGCAGTGAGGGAGTGTTCCCTTTTCTCCACACCCTCTCCAGCATTTATTGTTTCTAGATTTTTTGATGATGGCCATTCTGACTGGTGTGAGATGATATCTCATTGTAGTTTTGATTAAAAAAACTCTTAAACTTGAGCATTGTCTAGTAACTGGAAAACTTAATCAGACAATACATATATTGGAAATATAGTAGAATAGAAATAGCAATGCATTGAAAATTCTTACACTGAAGGGAAGCCATGCATGCGTTTTCAGTTGATTTGACACAGTCTGGAGTAGACTTTTATTTACTAGTGGGATACATAAAGAAAGCTTTAACAACCCAATCAAAAAATGGGCAGAAGACCTAAATAGACATTCCTCCAAAGAAAACATACAGATGGCCAAGAAGCATGTGAAAAGATGTTCAACATCACTAGACATTAGAGAAATGCAAATCAAAACTACAATGAGATATCACCTCACACCAGTTAAAATGGCTATCATCAAAAAATCCACAAACAGCAAATGCTGGAGAGGGTGTGGAGAGAAGGGAACCCTCCTACTCTGTTGGTGGGAATGTAAACTGTCACAGCCACTACAGAGAACAGTATGGAGGTTCCTTAAAAAACTAAAAATAGAACTACCATATGATCCTTCAATCCCACTCCTGGGCATATATCTGAAGAAAAACACGGTCCAAAAGGATACATGCACCCCAATGTTCATTGCAGCACTGTTTACAATAGCCAAGACATGGAAGCAACCTAAATGTCCATCGACAGAGGAATGGATAAAGAAGATTCGGTACATATATACAATGGAATATCACTCAGCCATTAAAAAGAATGAAATAGGGCTTCCCTGGTGGCACAGTGGTTAAGAATCCACCTGCCAATGCAGGGGACACAGGTTCAAGCGCTGGTCCGGGAAGATCCCACATGCTGCGGGGGAACCAGCCCATGTGCCACAACTACTGAGCCTGTGCTCTAGAGCCCGCCAGCCACAACTACTGAGCCCGTGTGCCACAAGTACTGAAGCCCGTGTGGCTAGAGCCTGTGCTCCACAAGAGAAGCCACCACAATGAGAAGCCCGCGCACCGCAACGAAGAGCAGCCCCCGCTCAACTGAAACTAGAGAAAGCTCACGTGCAGCAGTGAAGACCCAACACAGCCAAAAACAAAAAAAAATTCTTTAATTTAAAAATTTTTTTTAAATTAAAAAAAAAAAGAATGAAATAATGCCATTTGCAGCAACATGGTTGGACCTAGAGATTGTCATACCGAGTGAAGTCAGACAGCGAAATATCATATATTGCTTATATGGGGAATCTAAAAAGAAATGATTCTAATGAACTTATTTACAAAACAGAAACAAACTCACAGACTTAGAGAACTTAATTCCCCGGGGGGGAAGGGTGTAGGGAAGGGATAGTTAGGGAGTTTGGGACTGACATGTACACACTGCTATATTTAAAATGCATAACCAACAAGGACCTACTGTATAACACAGGGAACTCTGCTCAATATTATGTAACAACCTAAATGGGAAAAGAATTTGAAAAAAAAATAGGTACATGTATATGTATAACTGAATCACTTTGCTGTACACCTGAAATTATCAGAACATTGTTAATCAACTATACTCCAGTATAAAATAAAAAGCTAAAAAAAAGAGAAAGCTTTATGATTTTAGGGTGGGAGGATATCCCAGTAAGAGCAGTAAGCTATGGAGACCAAATGAAATACTTTGAATGACTTGAAAATTTTGAGAAATGAAAAGTATTTTGTGAAGAAGAATAAACCATGTAAAATAAATCACATTAGATGACTTTTTTTTCATTTGACAGTGACTTCATTTGAATGACTATTTTGTGGCAGGCCCCGTGCTAGATGCTGGACTAATCTCTAATTTTTTTTCCTGACTTATTGTGGAACTTCCAACTGGTCTCCCTTTCTCCCCTTGTACTCCACCCCTCACCTCTGTCCTTTCCTACCACAGCAGCCAGTGTGATCCTGTTAAAAGTCGAATTTGCCACACCTCTGATTAAAGCTCAGCATCTCATGCAGGGTAAAAACCTGAGACTCTATATTGATCTACATGCATCAGAATCCTGTTCCCTCTTCTGCCTCTCACATACTTCCCCCAGTAAACCGGCCACTTTGCCATTCCCCACACAGGCCAGACCCACTCCCACCACAGGGCTTTTGCACTTGCTCTTTCCTCTACTTGGAAGTCTCTTCCCCCAGCTGGCCACAAGGCTTACTCCTCAGGTCGTTACTCCAGTGCTGGCTTCTCAGTGAGACCCTGGTTGAAGGTCTCTTGGTTAAAGAGACCCTCTCTCACACCCTGGTTAAAATTGTAACCCCATCTCTCCCACTTTTTTTTCCTACTCCTCCATTTTTTCCTTTAAGGTAACCATCACCAGGTGACATACTATATATTTTTCTTATTTATTTTATTGTCTTTTGCTCCGCAGTACAGTATATACTCCACCAGGGCACAGATTTTTTTTTTCCTACTTTGTTTATTCCTGTATCCAGTGCTTTGAACAGTTTCTGGTTACAGAACGGTCAATAAATATTGAATGAAAGAATGAATTTCGAGTCACAGAAACTTATGAAGAAGGAAATTAACATCACATAATCCCACCTCACAGAGTAAATATCTGCCATTAGGACTTGTGCGTGTGTGTGTGGGGTCCCACTTAGTATTATAGAGATGTTGGAAAAATACAGAAAAGCACAGAAGAAGTGATTAAAAATGACCCATAATTGCTCCAACCAGAGAAAACTCCTTTTTGTGTTTGGAGTATCTATCTTTCCCTCTTTCTCTCCCCTACTTCCCAACCCCTTGTAGCTGTGATATACATAATTTTCTCTCTCTGCAAGTGAACATGTATGCATGTGCATGCACAAATCATATTTATTTTAATCTGGGGTTTTTGTTATTGTTGTTGTTCATTTATTAGTAAGTCTTGGGTATGTTCCATTATGCTCACTATTCTTTAAAATATGATTTTAAATGGCTTGGATCATTCCATTGTGTAGACGTACTATTGCTTTTTGAGTCATTTCCATATTATATACACATGTATTTAGATTGTTTCCATTTTCGTAGATTTTAATGAATGAACATCTTGTTTCTTTGTACATTTTTTGCAAGTCTTTATTTTTCTTGGGTTAGATTATTAGAAGTGAAATTACTGTGACCAAGGATATGTATGACCTTTTTAACCTATCCTGACACTTCTGGAATGGCTCACTCCAGTGGAGAGTACCCATTTTACCATGTCTTTACTGGCACCGAGTAGCACTGTTTTCTAAAACTCTTGATAAATTTGATAAACAATTTTTACTACATTGATTAAGTAGGATTTTTTTCCTGTATTTATTAGTCATTCATATATTATATTCTATAAAGTCCTTTTGTCTATTTCTTGATTCAGTAATTTTAGGCAGTATTATTGGCACCCTGCTATAAAGATGAAGAATTTAACACTCTTTCAATATCTCTTACCTCTCCTCCCTCTGTCCCCTCTGTTTTTGTTACTTACTTACTTTTGGCTCTTACAATGGTTGACTTTTTATCTTAAAATAATATCATTAAACCTCTATTAATTTATCAACTTTGGGCAGTATGTATTGACTCTCTGCTATGAGGTACATAAATTAAGGCATTTAATGTGTTTTTATTGTTCTTTTCTCTTTTCTAACCCTGAGGTTTTATTACTTTCACTATTATTTATTCTCTGTTTATAAACTTTTAAACATTTACCTTCTGTTCTCTAAATTTAATTAAGCCTCTGTTGATTCTGAAAATTAAAAAACAGTGAGGGGTATTTACATCATGGTTTTACAAATATTACGTACCAACTATCACGGCTGATGTTTGATTCCACAGAGAATGAAATATAATCATATGCAATTGTATATTTGCTCCTTGAAGAAGCATCTTGCGTGCATTTACTTCTGATTTCTTTCTAGTGTCCTTTACTTCATCAAAGGTTTGTATTCTTGCATTCCCTGTCATATTTTGCCTTTGTTTTCTGTTTTGTTTGGTTGCAAAGACTCATAATTTTTCTCCTGTAGTAAGCGTGGTCATTACTAAACTCTTTCTATCTTGAACTGGCACTTGATTGATTGACTTGTTGCCTGGCTGTAGGAATTTAGGTTCAAAATAATCTTCCTTCAGTTCTCTATTGTGATCTAGCATCCGAGGTTACTGATGAGAAGTGTATCATCTTGATACTCGCTGCTTTCTTTAGCTAACCTGTGGTTTCTCTTTGGAAGCTTTTATGCATTTTCTCTATCCTTAGAGATCTGATATTTTACTAGGGTGTGTCAGGGTGTTAAATTTTTTTCATTTATTCTCTCTGGAATTTGGATTAGCCTTTTTTTTTTAATATCTTTATTGAAGTATAATTGCTTTACAATGGGTGTGTTAGTTTCTGCTTTATAACAAAGTGAATCAGTCATACATATACATATATCCCCATATCTCTTGCCTCTTGTGTCTCCCTCCCTCCCACCCTCCCTGTCCCACCCCTCTAGGTGGTCACAAAGCACTGAGCTGATCTAGGATTAGCCTTTCTATTTAAACTGTACCCTATACAGTTTGAGGAAGTCTTCTTTGATTTCTTGATTATTTCTTCCCCATCACAGTCTCTGTTTTTGTTTTTTTCTTTCTGGAACTTCCATAAGATAGTTTTTAGACCTCTTGGATCTGTACTCCACGCTGCTCAGTTGTCTTTCTTATTTCTTATCTCTTTGTATTTTTGTTCAGTGTTCTTTTTCTCTGCAACCACCCAGCTTAGTTTTCAGCCATTGGTTAACACATTCATTGACCTGTAAAATTTTAATAATTGTTTTTGTTTCCAAGAACTCTTCCTGTTATCTGATTACTTCTTTTCCATGGCAGCCCCTTTGTGCCTTGTGACTCTACTATCCTTCTGTATCTCTCTGAAGATAATAAACCTCTTGTTACCTGAATTAGCCTTGTTTCTCTAGTATCTTTTCTGTGTGTTCATCTGAGGCTATATTTATTAACTCTTGCTGCTTGACAATTTACTCCATAATTCCTAAAACAATAAACAATGTATTGTCCCCCAGAGTGTCTGTGGGTTGGGAATCCAGGCACGAGTTAGCTGGGTGCCTCTGCCCTAAGGTCGCAAGCCAACAGTCAAGGTGTCGTCCAGGTCTGCAGTCTCATCTGAAGGCTCAGAAGGGAAAGGATCTGCTTCCAAGTTCGCTCACGTGATTGTTGGCTAGATTCACTTCCTTACCAGTTGTTGCACTGAAACCTCAGTTTCTCATCACCTGTTAGCTGGGGGCCTCCCTCAGTTTCCATCTATGTGGGCCTCTCCGTGCAGCAGCTCACAACATGGCACTGGCTTCCAGCACAAACCGGCAACACAGCAAGAGAAGGCCAGTAAGATGGAATCCAGAGTCTCCTTGTAAACTGATCTTGAAGTGCCATCCCATCACTTTTGCCATATTCTGTTCCTTAGAAGTAAGTCATTTAGGTCCAGCTCAGACTCAAGAGGAAGGGGTTCCATAAGAGCATGAATACCAGAAGGCAGGGACCACTAGGGGTCATCTTACATGCTGCCTACTACTTTCTCTTTGGTATTGGTTTTCTCAAGTGTCTAGTGATCTTTGTTTATAAATGAAGGATCTTGAGGGTTATTACAGGTAGCTGGCCCGGGTTTACATTGTGACTGTGAATGTAGGGTCTCTGCCACTTGTGTAGGCTTCCTTTTCAGGTATGTGGGCAGACAGCAGGAAGGTTGGCTGGGACTCCCCTTTGTATGATTCTATTCCCTGTAGTGTGCATGGGTGGACCCTGTGACTTGCTATCAGCTACTAGAATATAGCAAACAGGATGGGATAGTCACTCCCTTGATTAGGTTACATTCTATGGCAAAGGAAAAGGGGTTTTGCAGATGTAATTATGGTCCTGAATCAGTTGACTTTTTTAGTTAATTAAAAAGGAGATTTTCCTGCGTGGGCCTGACTTAATCAAATGTAAGAGGGATGGAGGCCCTCCCTGAGGTCAGAGATGCTCTCCTGCTCGCCTTGAAGAAGCAAACTGCATGAGTTGTATAGCTGCAAGAAAATTACTTTTTCCAACAGCCTGCATGAACGTGGGTGTGGGTTCTTTCTCATTCAGGCCTCCAGAACAGAATGCACCTGGGCTGACACCTTGATCGCAGCCTTATGAGACTCTGAGCTGAGGATTCAGCTAAACTGACCCATGGAAACTTTGAGATAATACATATGTGCTGTTTAAACCACTAAGTTTGTGGTAATTTGTTGCACAATAGAAAATTCATACAGTGTATTTCACTTCTAGTCCTTTTCAGTGCCTTTCCTTTTTTGGTTCTCTCTTCTGTCTACAGTGGATGTGTGGTGTAAAGCCAAGCTGTGTTCTCTCTGAGTCTAGCCTCCCCATGAGGAGCCTTCTTCAGGAAGGTGGCCCCCTTTCTACAGAGAGCAGGTCTTGGGCTGTGACTTGAGGGCATGTCATTCCTGCCAGTTGTGCTTTTTATTTCTTTATCTTGGAGAATGGGAAGAGGAGGAACCTAACTTCTAGATGTTCTGAAGTCACTTTTTAATGAAAGGCCCTGATGATCGTTCCCTTACCCCCTCCCGTCCTTTGTATTTGTTGATTCTGGCTTGGAGCATCTCTGGCCATTCTTGGTGGGAACCATGCTTTTGCAAGGGGTCTGCATGTGTGGTTTCCTTGCTCTACTTTTCCCACCACGCTGATTCTACTTGGTTTTTCTCTTTATGGAATTTCATGAAACTTATGGTCTGTTGACAGCATATTTTCCTGTTTTATAATGCTGTTATGGTTTCATTCTTTAAACAGAAAACAATTTTCCTAGCATTTCAGTGGGATCTTGGAAGTGAAGGGAGGCAGATATCGGTGATGAGTCTGCATGAATTCAGCTGCACATCCTGGTCTGGACTTTTTCTTTTTATAGGAGAAAACAAAATACTCGTTTGCTCCCTAACACTGATCTAACATATTTGTAAGAAATTTGGCATGTTTCTAATAAAATTGATGAGAAAGGGCAGAATTTTCATTATATTAACTAATTTTCTCATGCTCTGTTATTACTTTCTCCTTTGAAAGTACCCTAAAGCATATTTCTGTGAAGACTGTGCCCTTTTTTTCTTCTTTCCCCCTCTTCCCACTTACACTTACACAGCCTTTCTTTCTGCTCTCTTAGGGTAATTTCTTAGAACAAGTGAATTAAAAATATTGCTGACACTATGTATTTTTTTTCTAACACTAATGGCACACGTGATGTAAGTGCTGAGAATGTGAGATAATTGAACTAAAATTGTGATTTTGGAACTGTCTTAAGACTCTTTTAGTTCCAGGTAACACAAAGATATTTCAAACTAGTTTAGGTTAAAAAGAGAAATTATTAGGTGGAAACTGCAATAGTATCTCACCAAACCCAAGGGGAATATTATATTCAGATATCATGAGGGTCTGGAACCAAAAACTAGAAGCCAACAGGAACCCAGGAAGTTATTACCTTTCTATCTCTCTTGGCTCTGTTTTTCTGAACATCTGCTTATTCTTTTCTCTCTCAGCAGACTTACTTTGCTTTGGCATGGGTGTGGCCAAATATAGCTAACCAACAGTAGTAACCTCAGCTTCCAAGTTCATAACATCTCAGTTCAAGCAAATAAGTCAGAGGCACAATCCGAGATTCCAAGGAGAAAGAATCCAGTTTGTTTAGCTTGGGCCAGTTATCTTTTTTTTAGACCAGTGAAGTGTGGTCATGAGGGCAGATTTTGTGTTATAAACATGGCTGCCACAGCCCAAGTTCTCAAAGAAGAGGTAAGTGGGTAGAAGATATCTCAAGTGGGCAGATATCTCAAAACATGTCTGTTGTAATATTCTTCTTTATATCCAGTGTGCTGTTTCTCATTAGAGAGACCGTTTAGCTTGTGGTTAAGAACATGGGCTTAGGGTCAGACAGACCTCGATTTGAATCCCAGCCCTACCACCTACTAGCTGTGTGACCTCTGTGAGGGTCAGATTCTTTCTCTGTACAATTGGGGTGATAAAGCCTATCTCTTGGAGTTGCTGGGAGAATGAGAATATATGTGGTACATCCTACACAATAAATAGTTATTATTATTTATTACTATCATCATAGCATTTGGGAAAGATTATGTGAATGGCGGAACATACATTTTGCTACCCTGAATAGTGCAAGAAGATCTGGAAGCAAAAATCTAGGTGCCACAGAGATCAATAAAAAACTCTAAGAGAGAACTGACTTTTTCACACTTGGCCAAAGAAGTATACACAAGTTAGGCTGATGATTTTAGGGCCCAATAATCTACACTTATTTTTAGAATGAAATCTTTGCCTCTGTTGGTTTTGGAAAGAGAGAAGTCAACGGTCTCATACTTCTAAAGAGAGCCAGGCTGGGCTGGTGGTCACTGGTACAGTCATCATCGTTCTTCCCAGCCAGTGCCTGTTCTGACGGTCCTTGCATTCATTCTGCTCGGTAGCAGGTCTGTTCTGATTGGCTAGTGCCTTACCCAGTAAAAGAGTTTCAATATATGCCATCAATTCAAAGACTTCAGTTTTTGTTAAAGGAGATCCACTATTTTCTTTATAAAACAATAGATTTTCTTTGCATCTTTCTCATTTATATGACAAAGTTGTGGGTCGCAGCCATCGTTAAATGAACTCTTCTAGAGGTTATATAAGATGATGATGATTCAAATTCTGTATAGCTAAAGGATACCAAATGTAAGCCAAACATTAATGTTTACATAAAGTAGAGTTAGCTAACAAACTATGTTTATGGCTTCTTTTTAAATAAATGTAATATATGCTGTCTGTGTGAAACTGTAGTAGAACAATATCTCAGTGACTAACTGTAATTTTCTCTTAAGTTATGCAGACATTTTGATTGAGAGGGAGGTGTTAATGCAGAAGTACATTCATCTAGTTCAGATCGTAGAGACAGAAAAAATTGCAGCTAACCAACTCCGACATCAACTTGAAGATCAAGATACAGAAATCGAAAGGCTTAAATCAGAGGTATTTCCCAGTTGATAGATTCCTCCTCATTGTTTCATGTTTCTTGTCGTCTCCTCATGATTCCTTAAGGCCTATCAGGGCAAAATTTTGATCCCAAATTTAGTTCCTCTGCCATCAACACATGCATGAGAAGTGAATGTATTGCCTACGTTAGGATGAGGTAAATATGCTACAGTTAAATATCAGGATAAAGTGCTACTTTTAAATTATTTGTGCTCCTGATGGCCTTCATTTGCTTGACTATTCAAGAATTGACTGTAATATTTAACTGTTTTTCAGATTGACTCATGGTAATGATAATTGTGCGTCTGTCATGGATTCAATTAAAGTCCAAATGACAACTAAGGCAGGTCCAAACGTAAATTCGGAAAGTCTTGACTTTTTCTCAAGCTCAGGAGTCCAACCTTCCCCCCTCTAGAATTTTGAAAAACTCGTTAAAGTATAAGACATAATTCTAGGGTGCATTTTTTTCCTGAAGTTGGAATTCACTTCCAGCCCCGCTCCAAGTTTAAAAACTCCTCAGGCTCTGCAACCCCAGGTAGTGAGACTGACTCCAATGAGAGCAGAAGGTGGTCGTGGAGCCAGCAGCCATGGTGGTGTGTCTGGGTCCTCCGTTGTCTCCGTCTGTATACAGAAACCTGAGTATACCTTCCCTTGCTGTCCTGTCATTCCTTGTGGGAAGTGATCAATATCTGAAGAATTGAAGAGGAATGTAGCAAGTGAGGTTTTTCTACTCTTTTTGACCAGTGGTGCAGTAGTGTCTTCTTAGCTCCAAAGGAAAGAATAGGACAGAATGAAACCTACTACTACTAACTGTATCCTTGTTGACAGAAACAATGCAGCTCCTCAGCCTTGGTAACTTCTTGTCGTTTTTCTGTCATTCAACATTTTCTTCTCCATTTCCTCACGTCTTCTTCTAAGACATACTGTGCAAATCCTGGGAGGGTTTTCACCTCCTGCCGCCTGTGTACATCACCTCCAGCAGATAGCGCATGGGTATAAGCTGATTCCTGCTGGGATATGATTGCCTCTCTGATGATGATAAGTTGCAGACTGTTCACCGTATCATTAGTGCTGTTAACTTCCCGATCCAACCCTGAAATCTGAGATAGTGAAAACAGCAACAGAAAACTTAACAAACCTGCATCTTAAAAGACTATATCAGGCACTGTAATTTAAAACAAAATTATTGTGTTCTGTCTTTGCCACAGTTAGCTGGAGCAGATGCTTGTCTGCTAAGTGAAAGAGGTTGGCATTTACCCCATGAGAGGAACTCAGCACCAAGCGATGTTCCCCAATATTTATTTGTGTGTGCTTCTCTGTCTTCACTCTGTTCTATTTTAGTCTGAATATATATTGCAGCTACAAACTGTCAGTAGCAGGTATGTCTTGTGTGGTAGATTGACAGGAACCATAACTTACTTCCTACTCCTTTTATTTTCCCACTTCCCTGCCAGAAAAATGGCAGAAGAGAGTATTTGGTAATGGGGCAAAATGTAAAGACAGGGCAGAGGGGGCAATTATAACCCCAGTGTTTTAAGTGTTTCCTTGTTAGTAAATCTGAGTAGGTGCTTAAGTTTGCAAGAGCCTGCAATTGAGTGATAGTCCAGGGAATTTCATTACTAAGTGTAGTTCAGAGGCTACCTGGTTTTGAGTCCCCCTTCGTAGGTCACAGAACTGAGCTGGGTCTTTAAAGAGATCCCAAGTTGTTTCAGTTCTTTTTGCCTTTTGGTCTTTTCTTGGCTGGCTTGGACCAACCCCTGGGCTCCAAAGTTCCTTTTGCAGTTACCATTTTCCCAAGGAGATCTGTGAGTGCTATACTGTGTGTACTTGGAAGGCCACAGGCTGATTATAGGAAGCAAGAGCTTTGAGCTGTGTCACTGCATTTGGAGATCACAGGGCATTACAGGAAGCTGTCTTTGGTGAGATGATTGACATGTCACTGAGATGCTGAGAAGACCTTGGTCTGGTCATCACTGGCAGTCAGGACCCAGTTTTGGACTAACATTTCTCTAAACCAGATCCCAGTTCACACTTTCCACAGTCACTTCTTGTAAGCACTTTTGTTAGTAGCATAGCAAAACAAGCTTGAGGTGAAGTTCAGGCTTCCCCTGCCTCAGCACCGAAGGAAGATAAGGTGCATAAAAAGTGAACATTTCCTGAGGATAAGCTACCTTGTAGGCATAACTTCCTATGATTTATGGCTATAGTCTAGTATTTCCTAAATCATGATATGGACCAATTTTGTGTTATAGATTATCGCTCTTAATAAAACCAAGGAACGAATGCGACCTTACCAAAGCAATCAAGAAGATGAGGATCCA
Organism: Aethalodelphis obliquidens; assembly: GCF_003676395.1. Taxonomy (NCBI): domain Eukaryota; kingdom Metazoa; phylum Chordata; class Mammalia; order Artiodactyla; family Delphinidae; genus Aethalodelphis; species Aethalodelphis obliquidens. The sequence goes on along the minus strand of NW_020837948.1, from coordinate 53,331,991 downwards.
GACATCAAGAAGATTAAAAAGGTAGGATGCTGGGGGTTTCCAGCTTTGGGAGAGCGTGGTGACCAGGGGTCTTTCTGTAGTGATGTCTTTGCCACCCTGACTGGGAGCTGGGAACAATCTTGGTATTTCTCTTCCGATGGCTCCCAGACTTGCCCTTCAGAGTGATCACACGTGGTTACTTCTCTGGAAAAGTTTCAGCTTGAGATTTCTTTCCAGTTCTGAGAATCCACTTGTAGATTCTGTGAGAAGGATGCCAAAGCCAGACATGAAGCCAGACAGTAGTGTTCTCCAGTTGGGTTATTTAAGTGCCGCTGAACCTTCTGATTTTGTGCTGCTTTTATATTTGGGGGGAGTAGTTTTTAAATTGCATTTCAAAAACATTTCTTTTAGCTTTAGTCTTCAGTGCTTATTTAGAGAATTTTTTGTTTTGTTTTGTTTTGAACGTGTGAGGAGATTGAATCAATACATCTGCTCAGGTTTCTGGTTTATTGTTGTTTCTTTCTTGTTTAACATCCACATAATCAGCAGCTCTTTTCACCTTATTGTCATTTACAACTGTACAACTTTTGCAATTAACCAGACCCTGGCACTCACTCTAGTCTACTTTGATTTATGTCATCTTGATTTTGAGTTCCATAATCTTAATTGTCCTGGATAAAAGCACTTACTCAGCTTTAACATTATGTGAAAAGCTTCACAGTTGAAGAACTTTATTTCTTCTAAATTTTTTCTTATTCCTATTTTCTCATGCTAAGTAATTATTCCCCTTCAGTTGCAATAAAACTTTAAATATTGCTCAGAATTTGAAATAGAAATGCTGCTTATGGCTAAGTTGCACTGTTTTCAAGAAATAACAAAGTAAAATAACAACATTCCTCTCTTAGAATTTAAAAATTTTTTAATTGAATTTGCTTTATTTTATTGTTACAAGATGAATGCTTATGCAGCTGCCTATAAACAAAGGTATCAGTAAAATAACAATTGTAGTAAAGTCCTGTTGTAGAAACTGATAGTAAGTAAGCCAGCTTTTGCTCAGCAGGTAATAAATGCCCAAGTAAATAGAAAGATTTTATTTAACACAAAACTCAGTTAAATTGATTTTTGAAAATACTTCTGTTAAATGGAGGAATAATGATAAAATACACAATTTTTATAGTTTCTATCTTCCTATTTCTTAATAGAAATAATTTTTTTTAAACCTCATTTTTGAACTTGTTAAATAGGTTTTGAATTTAACTCTATGGTCCATCGTGTCCCCAGTCAAACTAATGTCTGTGTGGAAAGGGATGTTTACAAATGAATTAGTTTCTCTATTCTGATCTTGATAAATATCAACATAATTTTTTTACTTCAAGAGACCAAAAATTGAAATTGGTTCACAGAAATTTCCCATTAGATTTCTCCAAATAATATGCATATAATTTCCTCCACATAATTCTACTAAGATGTGTTTAATTTTTATTGTTTGAGGTATGGCAACTGTATGAATGCCTGTTGTACAAATTGATAGTATGCTGACATCAGTTGGTAAATGAGAGAATTTTAAATATTGCAAAAGAAGAATAGTTGTTTAAGTGCATGATAATTTAGACCATATGGGTGAAATAGTGTAAAAAAATAGAAAGTATAAGAATGTGTTGAAAAGAAAACAATGATACTAAAAAATATATTTGGTAGTAATATAATGCTTTTAATTATATATGAATTTGCAACCTGCTTTGTTGCTGAATCTGCCACTTAGATATAACAAATCCTAATAAATTATCATATAATTTTTTTAATATTTAGAAAGGACTTCAGATATTTTGGTCAGTTATTTTATAGATAAGGAAATGGAGCCCAGAGTTCAAGTTCACCCAGCAGGTTAGTAGCAGAGCCTTTGGGTTAAGGATTATGACATACACCTATCTGCTTAGCACCCAGCATTTACTTGGGCATTTAAAAGACACTCAGTAAATGTTCGTCGGCTGAAATGCAAAGGCCAGTGCACTTTGTCCAGTTTGCCTGTTATTTTTCAAATCATATCTAGGGAATTCAGATCAATTTTAGAGTCTTTCATGTTCCTACAAAATTGATCTTTCATGTTCCTACAAAATTGATCTTAAGCCTTATTTCTTGTTTTTGTTTTGTTTTTGTTTTTCCACAAAATAACACCATTGTAAATTGTTAACATGTGTTTTGCCCATGTGGCTGGAAAAGAGAGTCCTTATAGTTAACAAAAAGCAGGTATAGGAAGGCCAAGTCATTCCTGTGTGACTAACCACACAGGAAAGCTGCAACTAGACTTGGCCTTCAGGTTTATTCATCTGTAAAAAGAAGGGGTCTTATGAACTGATCTCTAACACTTATATATATATATATATTTTGTTTGTTTGTTTGTTTTGTTTTGTTTTGTTTTGCGGTACACGGGCCTCTCACTGTTGTGGCCTCTCCCCCGTTGTGGAGCACAGGCTCCAGACGCGCAGGCTCAGCGGCCATGGCTCACGGGCCCAGCCGCTCCACGGCAGGTGGGATCTTCCCGGACCGGGGCACGAACCCATGTCCCCTGCATCGGCAGGCGGACTCTCAACCACTGCGCCACCAGGGAAGCACTCTAACACTTATTTTTTAAGCTTAATTTTAAAAAAACTCAGCCATAACCAAAAATCAAACCCGATTTAAGAATAAGCAAAGGATTTGAATAAACATTTCTCTAAAGATGATAGACATTTCTCTCAAAGGTGATTCTTTAGAGAAATCACTAACACATGAAAAGATGACGAGCATCACTAAGCATCAGAGAAATACAAATCAAAACTACAGTGCAACATCACCTCACACCCACTTGGATGGCTACTATCAAAAAAACTCCCAGAATAACAAGTACTGATGACGATACAGAGAAATTGGAATCCTTTTGCACTGTCGGTGAGATTGTAAAGTGGTTCAGCTGCTATGGAAAAGAGTATGGTGGTTTCTCAAAAATTTAAAAATAAAACTGCCATATGATCCAGCAATCCCATTTCCGGGTATGTATCCAGAAGAATCGAAAGCAGGATCTTGAAGAGATATTTGCACTCCTGTGTTTATTGCAGCGCTATTCACAATAGCCAAGAAGTGGAAGCAACCCAAATGTTCATCAACAGATAAACGGATAAACAAAATGTTGTACATATATACTACGGAATATTATTCACCCTTAAAAAGGAAGGAAATCCTGACACATGCTACAATGTGGATGAACCTTAAGGACATTATGCTAAGTGAAATAAGCCAGCCACAAAAAGACAGATACTGTATGATTCCACTTATATGAGTACCTAAAGTAATTCAATTCATAAAAACAGAAAGTAGAATGGTGGTTGCCAGGGGCTGAAGGAAGGGGGAAATGGAGAGTTGTTGTTTAATTAGTTATAGAGCTTGAGTTTTGCAAGATGAAAATGTTCCAGAGATCTGTTTCTGCAACAATGTGAATATACGTACCACTACTGACCTATACATTTAAAAATTATTAAGATAGTAAACTTTATGTGTGTTTTTTTTACCACAATTAAAAAATTTTTAATATCTGGTTTTATGTTGTTAAAGAGTAAACCTTTAGTTTATTCCTTTCTTGAAATGTTAACAACTAAATATGTGATATTACTAATTTCTGATGTCCTTATAGGCAGACTTAAACAGCTTAAACAGTGGAGGAAACTTGTGAAGCTGAGAAAAATATTATTTTAAAATCATCTTTTTTCTGCTATCTGGTCCAAAGCCTGACATTATTTATTCTGGTGGTGGGCTCACGAGTGCACCAATGCAAGAGCAGGGTGTGTGTATGGCACAGGATGGACACCCCACTGACTGGCTTAAGAAAGCCGTCTCACACCGCCCTGAGATTCTTGTTTTGTTTTTTGTTTTGTTGTTGTTGTTCTGTAGGTTCAGAGCTTCATGCGAGGATGGTTATGTAGAAGGAAATGGAAGACCATTGTGCAGGATTACATTTGTTCCCCTCATGCTGAAAGTATGAGGAAGAGAAACCAGATTGTGTTCACCATGGTTGAGGCCGAGTCGGAGTACGTTCACCAGCTCTACATCCTGGTCAACGGCTTCCTGCGGCCCCTGCGCATGGCGGCCAGCTCCAAGAAGCCTCCCATCAGCCACGATGATGTCAGCAGTATTTTTCTCAACAGGTTTGTCTTGGCATAAATTAAAGAGCTGTGTGAAAAACCTACTTGTGTTTCTTAAAAGAATTTTTACTTTACTTAAAAGAAGAGTTATAAATTCACTTTTTTGAGCTTATGATATTGAAAATAAGAAAGCTATCATTGGCGTTTCATTATTACCCCCAATTTTCGTATCTTTTTTTTTTTTTACGGTACGTGAGCCTCTCACTGTTGTGGCCTCTCCTGTTGTGGAGCACAGGCTCCGGACACACAGGCTCAGTGGCCATGGCTCATGGGCCCAGCCGCTCCATGGCATGTGGGATCTTCCCGGACCGGGGCACGAACCCGTGTCCCCTGCATCGGCAGGCGGACCCTCAACCACTGCGCCACCAGGGAAGCCCCTCAATTTTCATATCTTTATCTTGAATCTTGGCATCTAGTTTTCTCTTTTTCTTCTCTATTTGACGTATGTTTTCTTGTTATTGAGTTGTGTGCTGGGGAAGATTCTCTCCTTCATAAACTGAGGGAAATGGAGTGATTAACGGGTCTTTACATGTAATCTATACAGAAGTACTTTAGGAAGAACAAAAACTGACACAGGGCCTGAGAATCTCTAGGAAATTTATTTGCTCAATAAATATTTATAGTGCCTTTACTGCTGAGAATTCATCAGTGAACAAAGCAGAAAGTCCCTGCCTTCATGGAACTTAAATTTTGATGTGGGAATATAGACAATGAATAGTGAATAAGTGTAAGATGCAGTATTTTATATGGTGATGAGTGCTGTGGAAGAAATGAAGAAGGAAAGGGAAGAAGGGAGGAAAGGGACTGCTTGGATATTTTACTTAAAATTTTAGTTATCTATTTGTTTTTGAGTAGATAATACATTTACATGGTTCAAAAAATTATTTAACAACGTGAAAACATCAAACAGCAGTTAGAAGTCTCACTCTTAACTCTGTCTCTGCCCACCCCATTTTCCTCACTTGCTATCTGTAACTGTTTTCATTAGTTTTGTTTATATCCTTTCAGTGTTTCTTGATGTAGGTCAATCAAACATGAATACACAGTCTTGTTTCCCCCCTTCTTACACAAAAGGCAAGTACTTTAATATATACCTGCTTTTTTCACTTAATATATCCTGGACATCTTTCCATACTGCTATCTAAAGAGCATTCTATTTTTTTAAAAAATTACTACATGCTATTACATTATGTGAATGTCCCATAGTTTCTCTAGCCAATCTTTAGGAAGGCCTCAAAGATAAGTTGACATTTGAGCAGAGATTTCAGTTGGTGCTAGCCATGTGGCTACCTGGGGGAAGAGTGATGCAAACAGAGGAGACCACCTGTGCAGAGGGCCTGAGGCTGGAGCACGCCAGCCTTGCTTGTTTGAGGAACTGCCAAGGTCAGTGTGGGTGAAGGGGCATGTCAGAGAGATAACAGTAGGACATTGTAAAGATGTTTGCTTTTACTCTGAATGAGATGGGGAGAGATTGGTGGGGTTTTGAGGAGAAAAGTAGTGTGATATGACTTACGTTTTAAAAGTTCACTCTGGGTTCTCTGTTGAGAATAGACTATAGGGAGATCAGTTTCATGGCTATTTCAATAAACCAGGTGAGAGATGACTGTAGCAGGGAGACCTGTTAGGTGGCTATTGCAATAGTCTAAGCAAGAGATGATTGTAATGGAAGTAGTGATAAGTGATTGAATTCTGGGTATATTTTTAATGTAGAGCCAATAAGATTTGTTGGTGAGTTTGATGTGGATTTTGCAGAAAAGTCCAAGGATTTTGACCTGAACAACTAGAAGGATGGAGTTGCTATTTATTAAGTGGGGAAGATTGACATAAGAACAGGTTTAGCAGAAAAGATGCAGAGTTTTTATCTTGACCTGTCAAGTCTGAGATGCTGTTAGCCATTCCAGATGTAGAAATCAAGTGAGCAGCATTGGCTATTAGTCTGGATTTCAGGGCTGGAGGTATAAATTTGGGAGTCTACTAGCATATGGATAGTATTGAAAGCTGTTAGTCTGAATGAGATTACCAAGGAAGTAAGCACAAATGAACGAGAGAAGAGGACCAAGGAATGAACCCTGGGACATGCCAACATTTAGAGGTTAGGACTATGAAGAGCCATCAAACGAGAATGAAGAGGATCACCTAGGGTAGTAGGATGCACACCAGGAGATGGGCTGTCCTGGAAGCCAAGGCAAGAGGGAATGAGCATCTGTGTTAAAAAGGTCAAATAAAATAAGAACTGAGAACTGACTGCGGGGTTAACAACTTGGAGCATATTGGTAACTTTAATGGAAGTTAAATGGAAGTTTAATGGAAGCCTGATTAGGTGATAATAGGGGAATTGGAATTGGAGAGAATTAGTAGAGAGAACTCTTTCAAGGAGGGTTGCTGTAAAGAGGATCAGAGAAACAGGGTAATACCTGGAAGTAAATGTAAAAATATAAAGGGGTGTGTGTGTGTGTGTTTAGATGGGATAAAAATGACACCAATAATGAGGGGGGGAATGATGTAGGAAAGAGAGGACATAATTGCTGGAGCAGTAAACTTGCATAGGCAGAAGTGGATGGAATGTGGTGAATAAGTCAAGAGATTGGAATTAGGTGGACAGGGAAGGAATAGTACTGGACTCATATGCAGGTAGGAAGCAAGGACATCGGGTAACAGTGCTGATGGAAGGGAAGTGTTAGGGTCAGGGAAGAGAGGAAAAAGTGTAAAATAGTGATCAACGAGCAAAAAACTGAATGGATGGGATGAGGGAAGTGTAATATAACTGCTAGGTAGCGCTAAAAGCCCATATTAGGCTCGTGGTTATGACTTTACAGTGAATAGCTGCATAGTCTTTAGCCATTTTCAGTTGCATGGGTGCAGGTGCAGAGTGGGTGAAGGGTTGGGTTTAACTGGTACTGGTATTGTGCAAGATTACTATGATGAAGTGAGAAAAGAAGAAGGGAGTTGAAGGTGTATGCAGGGAAGGGATTATAACATTGAGCCATGGAATCTAAACTGTTCCAAGAAGGAAATGATGTGAAGGGGTTTTGGTCAGCGATAAGGTGGCAGGATCAATGGATTCAGGTCCTGGTGGTGGGAAGGGATTTTGGGAGTCAGGTTTCCAAAGGCAATGAACTCAAAGATAAGGAGATGGTCGTAGAATAGTGTACCTGAAACTGAGATAGGGAAGGGGATGCAGTTATTGACAATGACAAGGTCTAGAGTACAATTAAGGTAGTGTTGACTGAGGTCAATGGAAGACAAGATCCTTAGAGGAAGAAGTTCAAAGACCCGAGAGAGGCTATGTCATTGGAATGTTGTTTGTGTGCATATTGCAGTCACCAAAAACTATGACAAGAGTAGTGTTGGCGAAAGGACTGACAGTGATCGGGGAGCTAAGAGCTCAAGGAGTTAAAAGAGTGGCTGGGGGTCTGTAGAAGACTGGAAAATGGAAGGATGATGGGCAGTAGTCTGATAGCATAAGATTAAAATCTAAGCTTTTCTGTTGCGAGGTTTCCCCACGTTGGGCGGCAGTGGCTCCACTCAAGTGTGTGAGATGTCCTAAGGGAATGAGGGGTAGCTCTTAATCCTCAAGCTATACAGGTAGCATTTTGATGATACTTCAGTCTCCTAAGTATGCAGTTTTAACATTTCTAATGGCAATGGACAGAATTGTGAATGTACTCTGATAGTGATGCCATCAAAACCTGTACCACATTGGTCTTAGGCTGCCTCTAGGGATGTTTCCACTGGATTTCCTATCTGCAATGTGGAAGGCCAGGTCTGTCATATTGTTTAAATTCTGAATCAAGATACTGTGCCTCGGGCTTCCCTGGTGGCGCAGTGGTTGAGAGTCTGCCTGCCGATGCAGGGGACACGGGTTCATGCCCCGGTCCGGGAAGATCCCACATGCCGCGGAGTGGCTCGGCCCGTGAGCCATGGCTGCTGAGCCTGCGCGTCTGGAGCCTGTGCTTCGCAACGGGAGAGGCCACAACAGTGAGAGGCCCACGTACCACTAAAAAAAAAAAAAAAAGATAGCTGTGCCTCTTTTTGGAAAGCTATAAGCTCTTCTTACAAATTAGCAATTATTTACTATACTTGGTCCCAGATGGAGATTTGAAGAGTTATGTTTTTAGAGGTGAGGCTTATCAGATGTTTGTTGTCATTTCTGTTGTTTAACTACATTCTCTTTCCTTGCCTCTGAAATCGAAGGCCTAGGCAGATCAATTATTTTGAATTTCAACACAGAGTTTATACTTAAAAAATGTAATGCCTTCCATGTCTTACCAAGTGCATCTATGGGTGGAACTGAATTTACATCTAGAACCCTATCTGCAAGGGAGCCTGGGAAATGTAGTTTCACCTCTCTATCCTCTCCACCTAGAAGGGGGATGGAATGGAGATTGAAAGACTAATCTACAGTATCTACCAAACTAGATTTGGTTGAAATCATTAAACAACAAACACTGCTTAGTTAAAATTTCTATCCAAGAAAAACAAATCACAGTCTTCAAGCAGTGTCTATTGTGTTTCATGGACCATTTGGAAATAGTAGGGACTTCCCGTTGGTTTCTTGTAGTGGAATTGGACTTACAACAAACCAAAGTATTTCACTGACATGAATAATCCTGTATTTGATTGTGCTGATGTGGTAGTTCAGAAAAGCCTTCAAAGGCTCATTCCAGTAGGAATGAGGAGAAAGCAAATGTTCTCCTTTCTTCTAGTGAGGAGAAAGCAAATGTTCCTTTGGTAACTACCCTTCCTGAACCTTTTAGAAATCTGGATCTCTAATTTATGTGTATGTATCTCTTCAGTTTAGTGTATCTGTATAGGCTCCATCCTTTTTAGAAGATTCCTCTACATTTCTGTCATGGGTGTCTTAGGAGTCGTAACGGTAGAGGTCTGTCAAGTCTTTTCCCCTCTCTCCTGTCAACACTCATTTTAGTTAAAGAGAGCTTTCCCCGAGTTAGCATCTAGAATTAAATCTGAAGAGAGAAGGATCATAACTAATTTTCTGATTATCTGGTGAAGAAGGGCTACATCCTAACAGTAGAAAGCTGTTTTTATTATAAATCGATAAAGAGGGTTATATGACAGTGATTTGGTGCTTACCATCTTTCAACATTTGAGGCTTAGCTCAGAATTTTCTTTGAGGTTTTCAGGTTGTCTGAAAGATAAATTGCTTTGTGGGAGCTGGTATAATCTATGTCATTATTGGGTGTATAGTTTGGAGGCCCTCAGAGACATGAATATCATGTATTTATTAAGGATTTAAGGCCTCAATGGACTTCTTTAACAAAATGGACTCTTTGCAGTGACTAAATTATATTTTCATATTTTATAGTGAAACAATCATGTTTCTTCATGAAATCTTTCATCAAGGACTGAAGGCAAGGATAGCCAATTGGCCTACTTTAATTTTAGGTAAGTCCATGCTTTAGAGAGAGAAGATTTTCTCTTAATATGGCTACAGTTAGAGTAAAATAGCTTCAATGTTATTCGCCCTAAGCTGTCTGAATTTCTGTAATGATCTGTGAGCTTCCTCAGGCACTGGGACTCTGGCTCATTGCCCTTTTGATCCTTTCCCCTGGCCCGTCATGGTTCTTTGGGGGCTAGAGTTGGTCTCTCCTGTGAGGTGTGTTCTACCAGGTCAGTCATTCAGGCAGCTGGACTGGGGCCATGGAGTGTGACACCTGGTGCCAGGAGCTGCTCTCTGCCATCCCTGCGGAGTGAACAGTTTCTCCCTGTACCTTGGGTAATTTACAGAGCATCAAGAGAAACTGCCATGTTTACTTCTTCTTTCCAGCTGATCTGTTTGATATTTTGCTCCCCATGCTGAACATTTATCAAGAATTTGTGCGTAATCACCAGTACAGCCTCCAAGTGCTCGCCAATTGTAAGCAAAACAGAGATTTTGACAAACTCTTAAAACAGTACGAAGCTAACCCTGCCTGTGAGGGGAGGATGCTGGAGACGTTCTTGACCTATCCAATGTTTCAGGTAAGTTACCTGGGATGCATTTTGCAAGTCATTGGTTCCAGCTTGATATGACTGATACCCAGTGTGACCAGCATGATATGTACAAGTACTCCCTGTGGGGGGTTACAGCACATATCCATCATCTGTCATCTTGAGCTTGACCCTGAGATAAACAAATTTATGCCACACATACTCTCTCTAGTCTGTCTAGTGTATGTAAGAAAATCAGGAATTTTTGAGACAAACAAGGAACGATTTTTTTGAAAAACGGCACAAATTTCTCTTTATAGAAAGATTCCTCACAGACCTCTTCCATGGAGTCTCCTCCTCCAGCGTGTTTAAAAATATTATTAGGTTTACAGAAATAGGATGCTGTGCAAATGTTCCAGTGCGTGCTGGTTGCATAAAAGGTTCCGGGAGAGTGGAAGGACTGCTGGGAAGGTGCTTGTTTTCCTGCCCTGTTGTGACTGCTGCTGAGTCTTCCTTGGCTGGAGCTCTGCAGAGCAAAAGGAGGACCTTCCCTGTCACAGAGGCTGTGGAGACAAAGAAGCCAGAGGCACTGGCCAGGCCTGGGGACTCTTGGCCCCTAGTCAGGTTGCTGCAGTGAGGCTGGAGCTTGTCCTGACCGTCACTTTTTGGGATTAGAGCAACCCAAAGGATCAAGTACACTTGCATTCTTTCCTATATCTAAGACTTTACCGCTCTTTAGTGAGAACTGCAGAGGCCAAGATGTGAATTGAATCTCCTGTCCTTTTAAAAAGTGTTGATTCTGTTCTTTCGGAAAAGCATTGAGCGTTCCCATTGTGGAATTTGTGGGGCTTCTGGCCAGGCTTCCAAACTGTCATGTGGCAAAATGATTCTCCTAATCATGTGTGTTACGGTTCCTGTGGAGAGCTTTGTTCCCTGGAACCAGCCTCTCTGACCCCAGCTGATCATTTTGTAGCCTCAGAGAGAAATGATATTCTGGTTCATAATTGTTTGTCTTAAAGTTTGTCACTCCTGACTGAAATCCTGGAAGTCACCATAGAAGTTTAGTGAGATTTTTTCAAAACCAAAAGGATGCATTTGTAACAAACTAAGTAGCGTGAAACTTTATACAGTTAATGTGGTTTTTTTTTTTTTTTCTCCTGTGGAACTGAATTGTTTAACTCTTTGACTGTCTGAACAAATATTTCACCAGAAAAACTATAAAGAAAAAAATTGCTTTTTAAAAACCTTATACAAAGTTATAATTTAAGATTTTATTTACAGTGAATCAAATTTTATGTAGTTCAATGTTCTAAGATTCTATTTGAATCTATGGCAGTTACCTCTAGATTATGATTAAATACCCTAACTTGTATCTGCCTAGCAACCCCCAGCTTAGATGAACATACAAAGGTAGGATTGTGGAAGAGGTTCACATTCAGAGAGGTTCCCGCCTCCCTTTCTGAAGGCCCAGTAATGTCTTTTCCAGTACTGTTTATTCCCCTTGGTGTGAGTCTCTCAATGGTTTAAAATGGCAGAACTGTCCTTGCATTTTAGGTGAGGTAGCCAAACACAGTTGAATGTAGGGCCTTGCAAAGGCCTTTGGATTTCTTAAAAATGCTGAGATATTCTTCTAACAACCTTCCTTCCTCCCCCTGGAGTTTAAGCCCAATAAAAACAACTTGGCATTTTGATTGACGCCAGGGAATTCCCATAATGTCAGAAAAGGACCATTGGACTGAGAATGTTTAGGAGACCTGCATGTCTTGCCCACCCTTCATTCGTAGCATTGGGAAACATAATTGAACCAATCTGAATCTCTGTGTCTTAATCTTGAAATCGGGGCAGCTGAGCTCTAATTCTCTCCCAGAGCTCTAGCTCTCTGGGGGAGTAGACAGGTTTTGGAATTTTGGGCTGGGCAACTTGTGGTGTTGCCAGGAGCTTTCTAATAGCCTAGGATCCCACCCTCCAAGACTGTGGTGGCCCCAAATCTAGAATTTAGCTGAAGGGTCAGATGTTGAGGTTCTCTGGTTTCTTTAAGACCAGGGTAACCAAAAGATGCTAGGCGAAGCCTCAGACTTAAAGAATTTAGCCAGAATTGGTCCAACTGCAAGAAATGTGCAAATTGAAAGAGTGCTGAGTTGTGCTCTTATTTATTTACTTCCCCATAACTATTTCACTTCTCTGTAGCTATTTTGAACAGACCAAGAGGGTTAAACATTGGAGTTGCTGCCTGAGGGCCTTATTCTCCTTGGTGTCTCTCCCTCCTGCCTTCTCCCTAGGAGTGACCACATGGAACACTTGGGGGAAAACTGCCCTTTTTAGAAACTTGAAGGTTGTTTTTACTAGGTTCATTCTATGCTTCTTGTTCCCTTTTGGTCCTTTCACTAAGGAGTCCTGAAGGTATTTGCTCCCTCAGATGGTCCAGCTATATCTACTTCCCTCGGCGTACATCATATTAGCGGTGGTACTTCTGCACATCTGCCTTGCTCCAGTGTAGGCTGGATACCTTGGGATGAGGCTGGGATGTGATGCTTTTTTCCTGTAGAACAAGAATGGAAGAGGTGACCTTAGCTCATGCTGCCAAGGGGCCACTGCCCAGAACTTTTCTTAAGTCTGCATATGGAGGCAAAGTTTGGTATGGGGGCAGAGGGAGAAAGAGAGGTACTGTAACAGGAAACTTTTAGCCTGTGTATATTTATTTATTTACTTTAACATCTTTATTGGAGTATAATTGCTTTACAATGGTGTGTTAGTTTCTGCTTTATAAAAAAGTGATTCAGCTATACGTATACATATATCCCCATATCTCCTCCCTCTTGCGTCTCCCTCCCTCCCACCCTCCCTATTCCACCCCCCTAGGTGGTCACAAAGCACCGAGCTGATCTCCCTGTGCTATGCGGCTGCTTCCCACTAGCTAGCTATTTTACATTTTGTAGTGTGTGTGTGTCCATGCCACTCTCTCACTTTGTCCCAGCTTACCTTTCCCCCTCCCCGTGTCTTCAAGTCCATTGTCTAGTAGGTCTGCATCTTTATTCCCATCTTGCCCCTAGGTTCTTCATGACCTTTTTTTTTTTTTTTTTTAGATTTCATATATATGTGTTAGCATACGGTATTTGTTTCTCTCTTACTGACTTACTTCACTCTGTATGACAGACTCTAGATCCATCCACCTCACTACAAATAACTCAATTTTGTTTCTTTTTATGGCTGAGTAATATTCCATTGTATATATGTGCCACATCTCCTTTATGCATTCATCTGTCGATGGACACTTAGGTTGCTTCCATGTCCTGGCTATTGTAAATAGAGCTGCAATGAACATTGTGGTACATGACTCTTTTCGAATTACGGTTTTCTCACGGTATATGCCCAGTAGTGGGATTGCTGGGTCGTATGGTAGCCTGTGTATATTTAGAAAAGTGTTATATTCTACCTCTTCCTGGGCCCTTTGTTGAGTAAGTCAGTTGTTGCTGTCAATGAATTATGCTGAACTATGGAAACATGGAGGAATTAGAGTGAATTTATCCTTAATTGATGATGCAGTGAATGTATCCTCATTTGAACTATCAGACAAGTAAGTTCATGTTACTAATAAGTTTGTTGTAGACAATAATGTAGTCATTAACATAATTTTTATTTAGCAAAAACAGTGGCTTAGCTGGTACTGTTTAAATTGGCTTCAGCTGCTCATACATCCATAGGTCAGCAGATGATGAAATCTGCTTTTGACAAAGATAGCACTGTTAGAGGTCTTCCAGAAAGTAACCACTTCCTGCTCTAGTCACCTGTTTACTGTAACTGGACAGCAAGCTAATTAGTGTCTATAAAGTACAAGTATTATTTCATAATTGAAAGGAGAATTATGATTCACCTAGACAATGCTATGATCCTTGGTTTCAGGGGGACATATTTATCATCAGTTCTTGAATATACAGATGAGCTCTTTGGTGAGCTGTCCATTTCTCCCTGCAGAAGTCCTTTGCCTACTCTTTGGTAATTTCAGGTTTTTTTTGTTTCTTCACCAGAAAACGAGGTGGGCCAGTTACTTTCAAATCCATCCACTTGAAGCTTAGCCAAGGAGCTCTCTAAAATAGATTTAATTAATGGGGGAGGATCATGAAGCTATTGACTAAACTTAGTTTTGTGGGTTTTCAGTGCATTATAAGTAGTCAGGCTCTCCCACTCCTGCCCTCTTCGTTATGAAAAATTGAGTTCATTAGCTATTGATTGCCTTGATTTTCTTGTAGAACTAACTTAGAGGCAAACTTTTATCAATCATGGCATTGTGCAAAAGGAATATTTGAAAGCATACTTATCCCAGGAGCCTTCACCAAATGGAATGTCCCAACCAGCTGTTTTAGTGAGAAGTTTATGGGATAGAGAGCCAGAAAGCCTCCTCCCACGTGCTTCTGAGGGAGGGGTCTCCTGTGCCTCATGCTCCTATAACTGAAGAGTCTGCACTTCCAAAACCTGGATGACATTCCCTAGGACATGATCCCAGAGTATGAGCTGCAGATCAACGTCTGTGCTTATGGCGCTACCCTCTGTGCCAGTGCATAAATCTGGGCACTTAGTAAATATTAGCAAATAACCCAACGATAGCCACCACCTGCAAGAGAGCAGGGCCTTGGGAAGCTGTTTTACTTTCTTCATTCTTAGAGGTCCTGTTAAGTGCTGAGTAAGAACCCAGTCCCTGCAGAAGAGACCCACTGGGCTAGTGGACTGGTCAGAGCCAGGCTCATGGCTGGCCCTGCCATTTACTATGAGGCCACGTTGGGCAAGTTATGGAACCTCTTCATGCCTTGTTTCCTTATCCGTAAAATGGGGAAATAATCCTTATGTTTCGCTGGATGATTGTGTGCACATGCAACCTCAAGCTCCCAATCTGGCCCACTGTGGGCAGCATTATGGTAGCTGCTGTTCATGCAGGTTTTTATTAAAATTAACACACTACCCCTGTTTTCTAAAAATTTTTAGCTTATAAGCCAGTAAAAAATGTGTTGAGTTAAATCAACATATATAAATTGAGTTAAATCTCCACTGTGGTCTGTTAAACCCTTCACAGGGTTGGTGGTGTTTCTGCCTTTAAGAGAATTCAGATAGTCTGTTCATACACAAAAGTACAAACAAATAATCTAATTAAACAATGCTTTTTACTGCTACAGGGATGAGTTAAGGTGAGACAGGATCAGAATGTAATAAGGGTGAACATATCTTTTCCCAAGTTTTAATTCTTAAAGAGAACATTGCAGTAGGATTGTCAATTTAAAAAAAAATTGTAAACAGCCAAATAAATCTAAAGTACAGACTCAGGTGACTTGCTGATAACTATATCTGTTTCTCTATGAACCAGTTTTCAAAAATTATGATTAAGAAACGTATGATTAGTTAGATAGCCTCATCCACCAGGGGGCAGACAGCAGAAGCAAGAAGAACTATAATT
This sequence comes from Aethalodelphis obliquidens, assembly GCF_003676395.1. Taxonomy (NCBI): domain Eukaryota; kingdom Metazoa; phylum Chordata; class Mammalia; order Artiodactyla; family Delphinidae; genus Aethalodelphis; species Aethalodelphis obliquidens. Next base: position 53,316,463 of record NW_020837948.1, on the reverse strand, counting down.
CTGCAGCCTGTGGAACGGGAACCACATTCACAGAAAGATAGACAAAATTAAAAGGCAGAGGACTATGTACCACATGAAGAAACAAGATAAAACCCCAGAAAAACAACTAAATGAAGTGGAGATAGGCAACCATCCAGAAAAAGAATTCAGAATAATGATAGTGAAGATGATCCAAGACTTCGGAAAAAGAATGGAGGCAAAGATCGAGAAGATGCAAGAAATGTTTAACAAAGACCTAAAAGAGTTAAAGAACAAACAAACAGAGATGAACAACACAATAACTGAAATAAAAAATACACTAGAAGGAATCAATAGCAGAATAACTGAGGCAGAAGAATGGATAAGTGACCTGGAAGACAGAAAGTTGGAATTCACTGCCACAGAACAGCATAAAGAATAAAAGAATGAAAAGAAATGAAGACAGCCTAAGAGATCTCTGGGACAACATTAAACGCACCAACATTCCCATTATAGGGGTCCCAGAAGAAAAAGAGAGAGAGAAAGTATCCGAGAAAATATTTGAAGATATTATAGTCAAAAACTTCCCTAACATGGGAAAGGAAATAGCCACCCAAGTCCAGGAAGCGCAGAGAGTCCCAGGCAGGATAAACCCAAGAAAAAACACACCGAGACACATAGCAATCAAATTGACAAAAATTAATGACAAAGAAAAATTATTAAAAGTAACAAGGGAAAAACAACAAATAACATACAAGAGAACTCTCATAAGGTTAACAGCTTTCTCAACAGAAACTCTACAAGCCAGAAGGGAGTGGCATGATATATTTAAAGTGATGAAAGGGAAGAACCTACAACCAAGATTACTCTACCCTGCAACAATCTCATTCAAATTTGTTGGAGAAAGTAAAGCCTTTACAGACAAGCAAAAGCTAAGAGAATTCAGCACTACGAAACCAGCTCTACAACAAATGCTAAAGGAACTTCTCTAAGTGGGAAACACAAGAGAAGAAAAGGACCTACAAAAACAAACCCAAAACAGTTAAGAAAATGGTAATAGAAACATACATATCTATAATCACCTTAAATGTGAATGTATTAAATGCTCCAACCAAAGGACACAGACTTGCTGAATGGAAACAAAAAGAAGACCCATATATGTGCTGTCTACAAGAGACCCATTTCACACCTAGGGGCACATACAGACTGAAAGTGAGGGGATGGAAAAAGATATTCCATGCAAATGGAAATCAAAAGAAAGCTGGAGTAGCAATACTCATATCAGATAAAATAGACTTTAAAATAAAGAATGTTACAAAAGACAAGGAAGGACACCACATAATGATCAAGGGATCAATCCAAGAAGAAGATATAACAATTATAAATATATATAGGTGCACCCAGCACATATGTATTGAGGTGCTCCTATGTTGGGTGCACCCAACGTAGGAGCACCTCAGTACATAAGGCAAATGCTAACAGCTATAAAAGTGGAAATCAACAGTAACACAATAATAGTGGGGGATTTTAACACCTCACTTACACCAATGGACAGATCATCCAGACAGAAAATTAATAAGGAAACACAAGCTTTAAATGACACAATAGACCAGATTGATTAAATTGATATTTATAGGACAGTCCATCCAGAAACAGCAGATTACACTTTATTCGCAAGTGCACATGGAACATTCTCCAGGATAGATCACATCTTGGGTCACAAATCAAGCCTTGGTAAATTTAAGAAAATTGAAATCATATCAAGCATCTTTTCTGACAACAGTGCTATGAGATTAGAAATAAATTACGTAAAAAATACAAACACATGGAGGCTAAACAATACATTACTAAATAACCAAGACATTGCTGAAGAAATCAAAGAGGAAATCAAAAAATACCTAGAGACAAATGACAATGAAAATACGATGATCCAAAACCTATGGGATGCAGCAAAAGCAGTTCTAAGAGGGAAGTTTATAGCAATACAATCCTACCTCAAGAAACAAGAAAAATCTCAAATAAACAATCTAACCTTACACCTAAAGGAACTAGAGAAAGAAAAACAAACAAAACCCAAAGTTAGTAGAAGGAAAGAAATCATAAAGATCAGAGCAGAAATAAATGAAATGGAAACAAAGAGAACAATAGCAAAGATCAATAAAACTAAAAGCTGGTTCTTTGAGAAGATAAACAAAATTGATAAACCTTTAGCCAGACTCATCAAGAAAAAGAGGGAGAGAACTCAAATCAATAAAATTAGAAATGAAAAAGGAGAAGTTACAATGGACACTGCAGAAATACAAAGCATCCTAAGAGACTACTACCAGCAACTCTATGCCAATAAAATGGACAACCTGGAAGAAATGGACAAATTCTTAGAAAGGTATAACCTTCCAAGACTGAACCAGGAAGAAACAGAAAATATGAACAGACCAGTCACGAGTAATGAAATTGAAACTATGATTAAAGATCTTCCAGCAGGGGACTTCCCTGGTGGCGCACTGGTTAAGAATCTGCCTGCCAGTGGAGGGGACACGGGTTCGAGCCCTGGCCCGGGAAGATCCCACATGCTGTGGAACAATTAAGCCTGTGCACCACAACTACTGAGCCTGCACTCTAGAGCCTGCATGCCACAACTACTGAAGCCTGCATGCCTAGAGCCCATTCTCTGCAACAAGAGAAGCCACCACAATGAGAAGCCCACACACTGCAACGAAGAGTAGCCCCCACTTGCTGCAACTAGAGAAAGACCGCACACAACAACGAAGACCCAACACAGCCAAAAATAAATAAATAAAATAATAAATTTATAATAATAAAAAAGACACATGTACCCCAATGTTCATTACAGCACTACTTATAATAGCCAGGTCATGGAAGCAACCTAAATGCCCATCGACAGATGAATGGATAAAGAAGTTGTGGTACATATATACGATGGAATATTACTCAGCCATAAAAAGAACAAAATTGGGTCATTTGTAGAGACATGGATGGACCTAGAGACTGTCATACAGAGTGAAGTAAGTCAGAAAGAGCAAAACAAATATACATTAACGCCTATATGTGGAATCTAGAAACAGCAGATGAACCAGTTTTCAAGGCAGAAATAGAGATGCAGATGTAGAGAACAAATGTATGGACACCAAGGGGGGAAGTGGGGTGGTGGGGTGGTGGGATGAGCTGGGAGATTGGGATTGACATGTATACACTAATATGTATAAAATAGATAACTAATGAGAACCTGCTGTATACAAAATAAAATTAAATTAAAAAAAGAAATGTATGATTATATTAAAAATCTGAGGAAATAATCGTTTCTTTATAATATAAAACTTTATTATCTTCATGTGTTCTTGGTGAAGTTTTTGTGTGTGTTTGATGTTGAAGCATAGTTCATTTTAAATGTATTTCTTAAAAAAACATATTTGTGAAACAGTCAAAACTGTAAGAATAGAGATGAGCTCTTCAGAAGTGATGATGGCAAGTAGAGAAGATCTAGTGTTACTCATCCTGACCTTTGCTTATGCTGGCCTCTGTTTGCTTTTAGATCCCCAGGTATATCATCACACTTCATGAACTCCTAGCCCATACTCCCCATGAGCATGTGGAGAGGAAAAGTCTGGAGTTTGCTAAATCCAAACTAGAAGAACTGTCCAGGTATGTGGAGAATTTATAATAAAGGTTTTATATGGCAAAGTAGCACATTAGTCTTTTTTTTTTTTTTTTTTTTTTTTTTTTTTTTTTGTGGTACGCGGGCCTCTCACTGTTGTGGCCTCTCCGTTTGCGGAGCACAGGCTCCGGACGTGCAGGCTTAGTGGCCATGGCTCATGGGCCCAGCCGCTCCGCGGCATGTGGGATCTTCCCGGACCGGGGCACGAACCCGTGTCCCCTGCATCGGCAGGCGGACTCCCAACCACTGCGCCACCAGGGAAGCCCAACACATTAGTCTTTTGTGGAAACTGAATATATATGTCCAGGGAACAAGAAGCAAGACACAATCCAGCTTCTCAGATTCTGCTGAACATTAAATGCTAGCTCCTGAGATGGTGCTGAATCAGCATGCACATTAATTTTAACCAAGAAAAAAAATATCTTTGAAAATGGTTTTATGGCATGTAAATTTATATAATTGAGATTAGGCATATTTTGGTTTAAGTTTGAAAATGTTCACATTTCTTTCATCGTAATGGGAGAATGGTTGTTAATTGCAGTTTTGCACCCGTATTTGGTAGGAAGTCGGAGAATGTATATTTTGGATTTATCAGTGACTTTTCAGTGTTTTGGCATCTGTGTTCCTTTAGCTTATATGGGATAAATGATATAAAGTTCTCTAATTTACTCCACCTCTAAGAAATGGCATCCTAATTTCAATGAATGGAGCTGTTCGTAAAATAAAATATTGCTTTCCTGTTGCCTTTACAAGCAGCATTCTCAGGATACTCACTTATCCTTAAGAATCATGATGTACATCTGCTTTGCTTTGAGTCATGACTTGATGAAGGCTAGAAGTCCAGCATGACTTACCCTACAGCCCCAGTTAAACTGATACAAGTTCAAACCCTAGCTTCCCAGATGGAGCTCCTTTGCTTATCTGCTGGGGCAATAGAAGATCTCTTACCGTGATCCTGTATTGTGTTTGACAGGGTCATGCATGATGAAGTGAGTGACACTGAAAACATAAGGAAGAACCTCGCCATAGAAAGAATGATCGTAGAGGGCTGTGATATTTTGCTGGACACTAGCCAAACTTTCATCCGCCAAGGTAAGTCCTTGTTCAGCAGACCCACCATCTAAGTGGTCTCTGCACCTGTCACATTATCACTGGCAGATCCAGGAAAGCATTTTGGAGCAGGCTTGATTTAGCTGTTTGATTGATGCTGTTCATGCAGGATGTCCCCATGGCCTTGACCGAGGCTGTGGTTGAGGCCCACCTTTGTGCTGTTTCTTTTCAGGGGCCATGAAAAACAGCAACACAATAATAGTAAAGCACGAGTGGGACAGTAAATTACATTCTGACTGGACTCTTCTCCTCAGTGGACCGGACATTCTCTACAGCTCCAGGGAGGACAGATTGCTCTGGCCGATTGGAGTGGCAGTGCCAGGTGGTGACGACATCCAGGCAAAGGCCCAAGAGAAACTTGCATTACTCAGAGCCCTTTCCCATAGCAGTGGGGACAATATCCGAAGTGAAAACAGCTGTCTCTTGTTCCCATTTTTCATCAGCACTTCTGGATCGGCCCCACATGATATGATTTGATTCAATTGGTAACTCCAGTTGCCAGATGAAATGTCTCACTATCAACTTGCCCTGCCATATTTCGATCAGGGCGAAGGTATCATGTTTGAGGGGTGTGCTTTGGGGGCATCACCCAGTAAATTGAGCTTTTGAAGAGTTGAAGATATTTGTACTGTGAAACTGTAGAGAAGCAACAACCTAACAGTCCATATTCCTCCATGGCTTTCATTACAGAGTGCAGGATGTAAACCACACTCCAAGTTCTTTTTAAGTGCTCAGGTGTTCTGGGGGCAGGGGAGCATGCCCCACAAAATCGATTTGTGGCAATATGTTGCACACAATCATAATTTTGAACTTGGTGAGGAGTGGCATATAAATTTGGAACTAGAATTAGCCTTTAATGTGGTTTCTGTTTATAACATGCCAATATTATTTGAAGATATTTGCATTTCTAGTGCGTACCAAAATGTGCTGCTTAAAATCTTTTTTTACCTCGTCAAACAAGGCATTATTTGTGCTACACACGTTAATTTTTGCACAGAACACTTAAAAAATTTACCACATGCTGTTCTATTTTCCATATTTATTTACAAGGAGAGAAATCACACATACGTTAAAGTTTGGAAGTATATTTCGGGTCATGATACCTTTCTCATTTTTGGCTTTAAGTATTAATTTTTCTTTAAGTAATAGTGGACTCTAATGCTGACAACATCGGGCCTTCCTAAATCCCCCTCTATTCCTCCGTACAGACCGTGTCCCCATATTGGCTTCCTGCCTTCCTGGCACTTGTCTGCTTCTGTGCCTTTACATGTGCTGGCCCTAGCCTGGACACCAGGAATGCCCTTATCCACCTTTCTTGTGCCTATGGAAGGTCTGCCTGTCCTACTAGGCTCAGGTCAGACACCTCTAAAGAGCCTTTTAAATTTCCTTCTCATCTTCCCCTCCTCTTCCCTCCAGTTAGAATGAATTTACCGTCCTCATCATTTCTGAGCCCCTTTGCTCCTGGTGCATGTATTTCATCCACTTGCTTGCATGCCTGTCTCTCCCAGTAATTGTAACTCTGAAGGGCAGTTTTTATGAATTCTCTCTTGCCTAGTACAATGCTTTCCATTATAGATACCTGGAAAATGAACAATGGATTAAATTGAATTGCTTGTTGAATACTGCAGTTTTGAATGTCAGCTGTCTTGTTTTGTATTCTTCTTGTAATTGGAGTTCACTGAAAAATACTTACTAAAGGACTTGAGATGTATACTATGTGAAAATGGTAACAAAAGTTTTTATAACTAGTATTCAATTTCTGAAAGGACTTTGGACTGAAAAGTATTATTACACATAAACATTTAACATATTTCTACAAACTTAGTTGAAAACTGCTAGAAGGTCGAATCCAATGAAAAAATCATATGTTTTTTCATTGCACCTGGAGGAAAAACAGTCATGAGCCACCTCTCCCTTTGATTCATGTCCAGATGTTATTTATTGCTTGTTCTGTACTACATGTTTGAGGTGCTTCTGTCAGCTATTAATATATCTGATGTTATTGCTGTATTGATGTTGATATAATGATTTGCCTTTCAGCAGTATTTTTCCGTGTTGTTTGGTTTGGTTAGTCTGTTTGAAAATTATTCAATAAAGGTGGTTTTAAAAAATCAAACCTTAATCTGAAAGTAGAAAGTAATCCAATTACGGACAATTTGGAAAGTTTGCATTATTTTGCTTTGGCTGCTCCTATTATTACTTTTACTAAATACCTTTAATAGGCTTTAAAACTCGTTGAAGTGGGTTTTTAAAAAGTTTTTTAACTTTGAGAGGTTCTCTTTTCTATGAAATGGACTATAGTTTATCTCTAATTGTATAATAATATTTGCATTGTTTACTTTTAGGGTTGATATACGGTCTGTTTTTCAATGCGTGAGTGCGTGTGCAAATGCTTATGTACAAATATGTGTGTGGTTTCAATCTCAAATGAACTTTTATTCTGACTAGGAAAAATAAGGTCATCTGAAAGGCCTCCTCCGAATAGGTGTGATAGCCAACCTTGAATGTCAATCTGTAGGAATTTAGTGGTTGAAAAAACAGGTTTTATTGTAAATTGATTCCAATTACTAGATGGTTGATGAGTACGATGCAAAGGATTATATCATAGCGGTGGTCTGACACTGTCATTTATTTTCCAAAATCTTTTTCAAAGTTTCTTGAGCCAAAGTGTCTGCAGCAATAATAGGTAGACATGTAGCCGCGTCATGGAGGTCAAATCCTGTCTCCTCCACTTCCTTGCTATGTGATATTGGGCAATTTACTTAACCTCTCTTTGCCTCAGTTTCCTCCCTTTAAGTTGGGGTTAATAGTAGTAGCTGTCTTTTAGGGTTGTTGTGAAGATTAAATGTTCATAAATGCATCTAGGCTAGTGTCTGTGAGATTATGACATAAACCTTAAAAACCAAGATCTAAATTTTGGAATGGGTGTCTATTTTCAGTAACATGAAATATATATGAATATTTATTAGAAGATAAAGGCACTTTAAGTTGACGTTTTGTGCAAAATCCATTATACTTAGTCATTGTTGTCTGGTGGAAATGTGAATCAGGAAAATTAAATAAAGGTGACCGAATTTAGAGCCAAATGCATTGAGAATGAGACATGAACCTCTGTGGTACTTTAATCATTCCCAGACTCAAAATCATGTACTTTCAGTGTACCAGTGTCTTTTGAAATTGTAACGTGGGGTCTAGAAATAGTTATACCATCTCAAACGCCTAATCCAATAACCTGGAAATTGTTGTTCATTCTTTTACACTACTGAGTGGAATTAAGATTAAGGGCATTAGCCAATCTTGAATGCCATGCTATGGGAATTTAGTGATTGAAAAACAGAAGTGTTTTGGTAAGTTGACCCCAATTATTAGATAGACTGATGATGATGGGGATGCAAAATATCGTATCACAGCAATGGTCTGATACTGAGGAATTACTGATTCAAGACTATGAGTTCTCTAATTTGTATTAACTAGAAAAGAATCCTCAGGTCTCATAGTTGTGTTGAAACATCATGTCAAACATAAGATAAAATGTGAAAAAAAGATCCACTTAACTTATTTTTCAACAAGCTTATTTTATAAACCAGTGTTGAAATTGCTCACTTTTAATTCAGATGTATAGACTTCTGTACATACCTAATGCACACAGTCTCCTATTTGGATATGAGATAAGCAGTTATAGATTAAGCATATTAGTGTATAGTTGCCAAGGAAACATTGGTTATTTTTTACCTCAAAGTTAAAATTCACGGTAATGATTAATATATGAGTTAACAGTGTACTCTATAATTTCTGATTTACAAAATCATTAAATGCTAGAAGCATTTACCAGTGAACACATTATTATCCAGTTTTCATAGCCTTGATTATATCCCTTCTGAAAATGACTCTCAAACCCGCTTGTCCACCTGTCTATGCTGCAGTCTTCCGCTCTGCCCTAACCTATCTGCCTGGATGACTCACGACCGCCCATGGCAAAGCTAGAACTTCCTGTCTTTTCCCATCCATTCCCTTTCTGACTTTCAGTTGTTATGCTGCTGAATCCACTGCCATCTCCTGGCGGGGATGACCCAGGTCCTCTGAAAGGTCTCCTGTGGCTTCGGTTTCATCCATGGGTCTAATGAATACAATCCTTCTGCTGCTGTTACTTGCCCATCTACTCCTCTAAGCATTCTGCCATATGCTTTTCTCATTGCTCCGTTATTCTTCATATTTAATTACATGCTGCCTGTGCTCTCTGCCAGTTTGCTCCCACCTAACTCTCCTCCTTCTTGCCCATTCCTTTCACTGGAACCAAGCCTTCTCCCGCCCTCATTCCCCAGTCCCAAACCCTCCCCCAGGACTGCCTCAGCAATTCTGCCTTTGTCAAGCAGCCCCACCTAAACACTCATCTGAATAGATGGAATTCAGGGAATCCATAGAAACTTGGGTTCTCTACCCCCAGCACATCTTTAGATCTCTGTAAAAGTAGATGCTGTTTGGAATATTCATATGTTAGTGTAAACATTTTGTGACCCACAATCATAGTTTTACTATCCTAAAACAAGCAACAACAACAACAAAATCGGGAAACCCAGGAAATGTATGAAGAGGAAAATAAAGTTGCCTGCAATCTTATCTCTTAGTGATGACCACTGTTAATATTTAAGTGATAAATAGTCATTTAATAGTTCTTATGAGGCTGAAAGGAGCCTTTGTCAGGCTGCATTTGGGGTAGGTGGTGGATTAAACAAATAGTAGAAATATTACTGGCTCAGGGCATTTCAGAAGTCAGAGGCAAGGTATTTGCTAGCATCTTTTGTAGTACTTTTTGGTTTGATATTTAACTTAGATTAGAATTTTCTCTTGCGGGGAGCAGGCAGTCATTATTAGGGTGAAACTATATAAAGTCTATGCATAGCTTCTCACATTGAATGGAAGACAGTTTTGCTCACAGGAATGTTCTGGGTATAGAATTTATGTGGTTTCTTTTCCATTTAGAGTCCACAGAAAATTTTTATCACATATCATTTAAATGTAACCTGAAATGACTGCCCTTTAAAAATAGTCCTTAACTAAATTGCATTGAATTGTATACTTTGTGTATTTTTATAATGTACATGTATTGTACATTCTATTTTTAAAATACAAAGTAAACTGTATTAATGCTATTTATCTACCTTCAGTGCTCCAGGAAAATTAAATTTGATTTGCTTTTTATTATGTTATTTTATTACTCTAATTATATAATATGTACCTTATTCTTATGTAAATAAATTGATTGAGATCAGATTATGAAGGACAGATGGCAGAAGTGCCTCATTCTTTGAATTCAATTTGGCTTTCTTTTAAACTTATTTTCCAGCTTATAGATAATCAAGTCTAAAGTGTTTTACAAAAATAGTAGGAATTAGTGCAACCCTTAAAATGTAATGCATCGTTTCTTCTGCTCAGAGTGCAGGGGATTTACTTGTTCCAATGGTGCATCAAATAAATCCTTGGTATCTTGGGAAACAGGCCCTAGTGTTTTTACATCAGGAACAGCTCTCACTTGACAGAATTTTAATTACTGTGTGTTCTTCACTTTTGTGATCACCAGGTTCTCTTATTCAAGTACCTTCCGTTGAGAGGGGGAAACTTAGTAAAGTTCGCCTGGGTTCATTGTCTTTGAAAAAGGAAGGAGAAAGACAATGCTTCTTGTTTACAAAACACTTTTTAATTTGTACAAGAAGTTCAGGAGGAAAGCTACATCTGCTCAAGGTACTGGTTTTATATGACTATTCCATTTATGTTCCATGCACTTAAGAGGCATTGAGGTTAACTTAATTATGACTTTCCTATGCCTGCTATCATAAAATAGATTGTCAGATTTCATGGTGAGGTAATATACAGTTACCAATCCTGACACTTACTTTGTTGTCAGTTGGATCCAAAGTAATAGAAATGTAAGTGTGCATTGCCATAAAGAAGAGCAATTAAAATCATAACCTGGACAAAATTACTAGTTGGTGACTACTGAGCTACAAATATCTTGTCAAATTACTGCAGTGTACTGATTATATAATATTTACTAAATGCTCCTTTATCTTGCTCAGTACCAGGAGTGAGCAAACTATGGCCCGCAGCTTGTTGCCTGTTTTTGATAGTAAAGTCTTATTGGAACACAGCCATACTCATTTCCTTACATATTGTCCCTGGCTGTTTTCATGCTTTTTTAGAGCAGCAGATTTGAGCAGTTGCGATAGAGATCACATGGCTTGCAAAGCCTAAAAGGTTTACTAGCTGGCTCTTAACAGAAGTCTGCCTATCTGTACCTTCTGTTATTAGTGCCTGAAAATATTATCCAACATCACAACCAAGGCTTCCTACTGCTTAAATCACTTCCTGGTTGGAGAGTTCTGCCCTTTGCTGAGCTGCATTCACTCTACAGGGCCCCTAAGGTGCCATATAGTCTCCCATAGACTGACTTGCTAAATTTTATAAACATCGGGAGTGAGAGTCGGATGTGGGGAAGAACATGAAGTTCAATGAATTCAATTACTTTTACACATCTAAGTTTAATTTTGAACTCTATGAAAAATTATTTATGAAGTACAATTGCTGTTTTCTTTTGTGGCAGTTTGAATGTAAGGTTTGCAAATCACAGGTTCCCAACCTGTGAAAGACTCTTAGCCTCTTAATGAAAAATTGGTCTGTTTCCAGACAGGTGGAGTTCTCTCTCTAATAGAATGTACATTGGTTGAGGAGCCCGATACAAGCGATGATGACTGTAAGTCACATACTATCACTTAGAATTATATTAGAATTAAATAGTCCTATGGTTTTTATTCATTCATAGCTAAGAAGAGCTGCTTAAGGAAGCAGGAAAGATGTTAAGAATAAACTCCCTGAATTCATTTATATATGAAAAATTCTGTTGAGCCATTTAACCTGTGACCTGGTTAAACCGTCTTTGGGAATTCACATTTTACTGAATTTGTCTCTTGATAGTGACTGCAGTGGCAGAAAAGAAAGAGATTGAATTAGTGTGTTGGAATTCCGTAAATTATGGAAATTAAAAAAAAAATAAAAACATGAAATGAGAAGGAAAGCAGGATCCTAGTCCTGAGTAACCTACTGATCTCAGTTTCTTCATCTGCTTATGAGCTTAACAAAGCCTTCCCCAGGCCCAAGAAGCACCATATTGCTGAAATGAGATTCTGGACTTAAATGCACATTGATTGTATTACTAGAACCATGTGAAAGCAACTATCACTCATATTTTTGTGTTCACATCTAATTGTTTGGTTTACATGTGTTGAAGCCAAAGGTTCTGGGCAAGTGTTTGGACACCTGGATTTTAAAATAGTGGTGGAGCCTCCTGACGCTGCCCCTTTCACTGTGGTCTTGTTAGCACCTTCACGCCAGGAGAAAGCTGCCTGGACAAGTGACATCAGTCAGGTAAGCAAGTGGCTTTGGCCCTAAGTTGGGTTTTGTTTTTGTTTTAAATTTTACAACATAAACTTTTGGGAAGGAGTTTTAGAGTCAATTTATTTTTATTAGAAAATTATATCTGGTTGCTGTGGTCACTACCAGTACCACTGTATGTCTTCATGTATTAAATCATTTGTGGTTGTTGTTTGTTTAAAATTTACTTGAAATGTAGTTATTGCATTTTGTGTCCTGGGCACTTTTTTACAAGCTGATAATGTAGTCACTTGTGTTGGACAGTGTTAAAATTGCCCTGTGAGTAATAAATTCTCCAGTGACCTCACTAGATTTTTTTTTTTTTCTTATTTGTTACTGAGGTAGGAAAATGGTGAGAGATTCAGAAAAGGCTAACAAGGACTATGGAATCAAATCAAAGAAGAGATACTGTCTGTAGTATGAAGCCTGCAAATGAGCTCCTGTATTTTATATAGAAAAAATTAGGGAACAGATTTGCTTACCTTTCCTTGATCAGCAATGCCCAGTTAGGGAACTGCTTCATTTATTCAGCATTTGAAAGAATGTCAAAACTAGTGATGATTGGACTTGGGCATTCTTCAATCCAATTAACCAATCTAGGTGAAAAGGGAAGCTGTGTAAGGAATTAACCAATCTAGGTGAAAAGGGAAGCTGTGTAAGGAATTAACCAATCTAGGTGAAAAGGGAAGCTGTGTAAGGAAAATACTAAAAGAAAGCTTGATTATTATCTTCAAAGTTGTTAACTCAAGGAAGATTGGGGCAAACAGGAAAGGCATATGCTATAGATCCCATTGTCTTCCTTTTCCGAAGAGCTCATAGTACTTATATAGAGTAAGTCCCCTACATACAAACTAGTTCTGTTCCAAGAGCGCATTCATAAGTCCAATTTGTTCATAAGTCCAACAAAGTTAGCCTAGGTACCCAACTGACACAATTGACTATATAGTACTGTACTGTAATAGGTTTATAAGACTTTTACACACAAATAATACATAAAAAAACAAACAAAAATTAAAGAAAACATTTTTAATCTTACAATACATTATCTTGAAAAGTAATGTAGTACAGTACAACAGCTGGCTGTTCTTAGCATACCAGTTACATCACTGCTACTTTTGCACTTGCTTCCGGACATCCTGGGCTTGCAATAAGATACTGTACTACTGTACTCTATATAGCACTGCACAGTAAAGTACACAAAAGCACAACCACTTGTACAGGATGCACGCACATGACAATGTATGCCAGACACACACATGAACTAACTTACGTGATTGGACATGCGAACACATGTTAGCATCTTTGGAAGTTCAAAACTTGAAGGCTCATGTGTAGGGAACTTACTGTATAAGACTTAGGTATAAATAGAAACTATATCATAGTTCTTCAGATACTTAATTTTTTTCAGAGTGACTGAAAACTGAGGGGAAATAGAAAGAAAATGAATGGACAAAATAATTATTTTTGTGTGTCAAAGAAATTTTACAGTCTCTTTTGACCCTTACGGTAGTATTCTGAAGGCTAACAGAAATAGTAGTCCCATTTCACAGGTGAGAAACCTGAGGTTTGGGAGGTTAATAAGCATTTGTCCAAATACACAACTGTGTTGAGTCAGGACTCAAACCTAATCTAGGTCTTTTATTAGCACTCTAAATATCCTCTACTGGAATTCTGGATTTTTACTTCTTTTCTCCCAGGACTCTTTTGATGATGAATAAATAGCTGAAGTGAAGGTGCTGCTTTTCTGGTTAACAAAGGAATGAAAATATGGGCTCTTGTGTATTTGCATAATTACATCCTTGTGGTGATTTATTAATACTTTCATTAGCTCTATGCTGTATGAATTAATACTTTAATTAAGTCTCTGTAGTACACCTTTTACCTGATGAGACTCTGAATCAGCCATTGATTCTATGCACGTTAATTGAGCAATCACCATGTGCTGCCAGGTACTGTGTAGGTACCAGGGATATGGCAACGGTCCCTGCTCTCAAGGAGATAGGCAGGCTAGTAGGGAAGAAAGGGAAGTAGACAACTTAATGCAACAAAATTTTGTATGTGTTGTGAAGCCAAGATGAGTAGGAAAAATAGGGAGAATTGGAGTGTAGGCAAAGATGTTTTTCCAGCTGCTTATAGCTTCTACCTTATGATGTAACTGGGGCTCCTAAGATACAGAGTTGATAAAAGCACTAAGTGATCTTCCTTAGGGGGCCTGGTGAGGCATTGCTAAGAGAGAAAGACCCATGGGGTGCATGAATGATTCTATGCCTGGTCCTTTAAAGAAAGGATCCAATACTTTGCTTCCCAGAAGCCTCCAAGTGATTCTCTCTACTTAGTCTAAATCTTGAGTTGAGTATACAACTTCTTCCTGTTTCTCCAAGTTTCTATGACTAATATATTAAGCTGATTATATGTACAATTGAACTGGAGAAGGAAACAACAGAAAATTGTATCTTTCTGAGGGACGATGATATCATTACATGAAATTACTGTGTTCCATAGAGCCTTGATATCGTGTGTCTTTGACACTTATGATTTCAGCCATTCAATAAATATATTTTGGTTAAATAAAGTACCAATACCACTAACTATTTAGGCACTTGTGATATATCATGGACAGGAGGCAACAGCAACAAAAAATTCCCTGACCTTATGTAGCTTACATTCTAGTGTGGGGAAAACTGAAAATAGCAGTATACATAATAAGTAAGTATATAATATTTTATGCCAGAGGGTGATAGGCCAGGGTAAGAAGGATTGGGCTACTGGAGGTAGATGGGGGTTGGTACAGTTTTTAAAAGGTGATCGTCTTATTTTGAAGAAGACATCTAAACAAAGACTGCAATAAGTGATGGAAATACCGTGTTGATATTGTAATGAAGGGAAAGTCGTTCCCTTGGCAGTGCAGAGGGAACAACCACTGCAAAGACTCTAGAGTAGGAGGACACTGCATATTTTGAGTAATAGCATGAAGACTAGTGCGGCTGAAGGGGAATGTGCAAGAGGGAAAAGAGAAAAAGAGGAAGTAATTTAAGTGGAGTTGTTAAGTAAGCAGTGGGATATAGATGTTAAGCGCTTGGAGGGAGGTCCAGGTGGGAGACTCTACGCCATTTAGATGGTATTTAAGGCCTGTTGAGATCACCCAGAGAGTAAATGTAGATAGACTGAGAAGAGGGCCATGGACTGGGTGAGGAGTCGTGGAGAACAACAAAGAAGAGAAGGAATCAGCAGAGCAATTGGAGGATAGCCAAGAGGACGTGGTGTCCTGTAAGTCAAGTGAAGAAAATGTATCAGGGAGTGGGGAGTGATTATGTCAGCTGCTACTGAAAGCTGAGTATGGTAGTGAGTGTTCTGAGATGCTTAGTGATTTTCCCAACTCAGGGTTTGAATGGTGAGTGGTAGAGACAGAGTGCTTCACTGTTGATTGAGCCTAGCCTACTGCCCAGCAGCCTGCATCTCAACCAGGCTTTGTTCTCCGCTTAAAGCATTTTCATCTTATGGGGAAAATTATGTGCTATACACACGTTGATGGAATTTGTCAGTATTCCAAGTATGCCTCTGGACATATTCATTATTAAGATGAGTCTACAGAATGCTTGAAAATGTACTTTTTAATATTTTATCATGTATATGTAAAGATATGGACACAAAAAGGAAACCAGAAAGACTCCCAGCACCTAGATCACTAAGTAAATGTTTATCAAAGTGTCTTCCACAGATAATTACTGGAAGGTTTTTTTCTCTTTTTTTTTTGAATTTTATTTATTTTTTTATGCAGCAGGTCCAAAGGTTTTTTTTAAAATACAGATTCCTGAAACCACATTCCAGAAACCCCCCAGGTTTAACAAGCTCCACAGATCATTTTTGTGCAATTAAATTCGAGAAACCCTGTTCTGAAAATCAAATGTTTCCACCTCTAAAACCCTCACAATCCTGCCGTAGAGAAATAATTTAACAGTTTGGCTCTGGGTGTGTATATGCATCATTTTTTGCTTTTTACATCTTTTTATATTCCTGTGAATTCTTCATATTGGTGTCTTCTAATAGCAATATATGTATATTCTATCATGTTAACTTACCACTTTTCTAGCTCCTTCTGAATAATTAGGCATTCAGGCAGTTTCCAGGTTTCAGCATTAATATATGATGTGGTGCTAACCATCTTTGCACAGGGAGTTTCTCCCCTTTTAAAGGTCCCTTGGTGGTGTATCTTACCCACAGCCGGTAAGGCTGGTACAGGGGGCCTGATCACTTTCATGATTTCATGATACATGACTCGACAGACTGCCCAAACACTCCAAGGAATATGTAACTCATCATTTCACAACATCTTCAGCAAGGTATCTATGCAACTTTCTTCTAAGTCCTGCCAATGTTGAGTTTTGTCACATTTGTCACATTTTCCTATTTAATGGAAAAGTGATATTGCTTTCTAGTGGTTTTAATTTACATTTCTGTAATTATCAGTGAGACTAACATTTTCCACTGTTTCTTGTCTGTTTATACCAGATGGACATTTATCCATTGGAGCTATGCTTACAGACTAGGGAAATGAGCATTTTCTTTCCATCCAAATTATGAATATGTTCTCCATTATTTTGTCTATTTATTTTTGTCACTCTTTGTTTTGCAAAATTTTAATTTTTCCTGGCTTGATTCGATACCACCTTGCTAAACTGTTGTACCGTGTTCTACCAATCACGTGTAGTTCTTATTTGAGATAACACAGTGGTGCCTGACTATTGATATAATCCCAGTTTCACATAGAGAACTCTATACAAAAAATAAATGTTTAGCTTTGTCAGGCCTCTCTCTCTGAAGCTGTAATCTTTAGAAGTAACAATGGCTTGAACGCTTAATTATAATTTTAGTTCCACCAGCAAGGTCATAATTAACCGTTGGTGTCTCCAACAAAATGGTCTTGACCAATAATTCTTCCCTTTTTCATCTATTTATAGGGAAAAATCTGAGGCTGAAGATTTGACCATTCATTTCAATATAGTGCCTTCATTTGTGCATGTCTTACTGTCATACATAATGGTGTATTAAACAGATTTTTCTATAATTATGGGTATCAACTAAAATGCAGAATTAAAATTCACCTCTGAGCTTCTTGGTTTGGGCAGATGTGTCAAAATACAGGCAAATTTGTAGCACACTGACATGCTTCTTCCCTTAAAATAACTTCTCTGGAATCAATAGGGAATTTTTTACTTTAATATAAAAAGGTGAAATTAAAAGAGAAATTGAATTTACTGTTCTTCCTACTACTTAGAAGTATTAGGAAGGTAAAAATATATATATATATATGGTGACACAGTACACCACGGACTTTGACCAGTTATTTCCTTAAGCAGGACCCTCAAAAAACCTTGCTGGAGGGAATTCCCTGGTGGTCCAGTGGTTAGGACTCTGCACTTCCACTGCAAGGGACACAGGTTCAATCCCTGGTCGGGGAACTAAGATCCCACAACCTGTGCAGTGCGGCCAAAAAAAACCCCAAGAAGCAAAAAATAAATCAAAAAAATTACCCGGGGCTTCTGTGAGTGTACATATTCCCAGGCTCCACCCTGGTCAGAATCATTACAAACTGAACTAGAATAGCCATGACCTAGGAATCTGCTTTTGTTAATATCCTATTAATTTCAAGGTTTATAGTAATTCACATAAATTCAATACATCCTTAAAGATATGTGACATCCTGATTATTTTCATGTCTTTCTTCTTAACTGAGTGAACTGCATTCATTTTCCCAGGACTCAGTCTCTTCTCCCCAACACAACCAAGATATGTAATTTTAATGCTTAACACAATGAATCAGAAAGATTTATGAATGAGATCTGACATTGGATAATAAGATGTTCAAAAGTGGTCACATAAATCTTCTCTTTTGGATCTAAAACACTTATCCCAAGTTTCAATTCTGGCAGTATGGAGGACTGCATCGATTTAGATCCCTTCTAGCTACAAACAAGAAATGTTTAATACATAAAATCAGTATAATAAAAAATTTAATACATTGGTGATATGTACAGATATAAAGGGAAATCTCTAGTTGCCAGAAATAACAAGGGAACTTAAAGTCAGGGTAGACAGCATGTAAACTGAAAACATAGAGACTTGGGAATGATTTTAGTTTGGATATTGGTCCCACGCCTGAGGGGTATTAACAAAAGGAGCGAGGGTTAGCCTTGGGCCCCTTAAAGGAATTGAGATCCTTGTTTGAAGCCCTTGTTTGAAGCCTGGGCACTGGAAGGCTGCCCCATCCATGAAATAAGAACTCAAAAAACCCATTAGGCCAGGAAAGACATAAGGAAGTTTGTCTTTGACTTGGGTTCTGAATTTTCTTTTAATTAATTAATTAATTAATTAATTTTTGGCTGCCTTGGGTCTTCGTTGCTGCACACGCGCTTTCTCTAGTTATGGCGAGCAGGGGCTACTCCTCTTAGTTGTGGTGCGTGGGCTTCTCATTGTGGTGGCTTGTTTTGTTGTGGAGCACAGGCTCTAGGAGTGTGGGCTTTAGTAGTTGTGGCACACGGGCTCAGTAGTAGTGGCGCATGGGCTTTGTTGCTCCTCGGCATGTGGGATCTTCCCGGACCAGGGCTCTATCCTGTGTCCCCTGCATTGGCAGGTGGATTCTTAACCACTGCGCCACCAGGGAAGCCCCTTGGGTTCTGAATTTTTAAAAAGCTCCTTTGAGAAAAACAAATGTGTTTCTGGCCTGTGGATTTGAAATTCAGAGTTACAGTATTCACATGGTGTGAAAATTCCAAACTGAGAAATTAATGCAAAAACAATATTTGGACTGTTGCTAACCCAAAATGCTTGGTAGAAGCAAACACAAAGTCACTGCATTAGCAACACCTCAACAGTTCAGGGCTCATGACAAGGTGCTCAAAATCAAAAATTACAAATCTTGTGAGTAAACGATCTATCAAGAGCGAGAGAAGACATAGTGAGCAGTATAATTAGCACTGCTGGAACTTCAGATAATAGAGTGATAACTTAGAAAAGACTGTGAAAAAGAATGTTTAAAATATAATAAAGCTATGAAAGGAAGGAAGGGAGGAAGGGAGGAAAGGAAGAAGGAAGGAAAGAAAAGAATAGATCACTGTGTAAAAAGGACCAGGCTGATCAAAGAACCAAATAGAAAATCGAAACATGAAAACTATAGCCCTAAGTCATCCTAAGGCTGTTGTCTGTGTAACTATATTATTGCTTAGACTGTTAAAGGAGACCGAAGGAACACTATATACTTGCCCCAATTCTTACCAAACACCGTCTCTGCCCTCCCACTTCCTGTGTTGATTACCCAAGTGGCATCCTCATTCTGCTCAGAAACAGTGAGAGTGAAAAGTCTAAGGAATAGCTAGAAATGTCACTGGGGTGAAGGATCACTTAACGCCTCCTTCCTTTCCCTGTCTGTGTGCAGTATCTGTCCCCATACAATCTTTTCCCCCATTCCTCCAAACCCCACACTCATAGTTTGATAAGAACAGGGATAATGTTAATCCATTTTCCCACTGGAATTAGGAAAGTGAATTTAAAGTAGTTTACCTTATTCATCTTTTTAAAAAATATTTATTTATTTTGTTGTGCCGGGTCTTAGTTGCAGCAGGTGGGCTCCTTAGTTGTGGCATGAGAACTCCTAGTTGCAGCATACATGTGGGATTTAGTTCCCTGACCAGGGATCAAACCCCGGCCCCCTCTCTCTTACTGTCTTCTCCATTATAAACACACACACCAGCCAGCCTCATCTCTTCATTTTCCCCTGTTTGTTCATGCTTAGAAATGGAGTCGTTGGCGTCTCTTTTCATCTAGCCCTGACTGAGAGCTCTCCCTTTGAGGTCCTGTGGCTGTTCTGAGGCCTAAGAGGATACCCCACCTACTGGTAGCTTGGTTCACTGGTGGAAACATTGACTCCATACAACTGGATACTAACTTAGGATATTGCAGTTTCAGGACTTATGGAAGAATACCATGTCCAACTTCCTGCTGCTCAGAACTGATAGGGGGAGCAGCATTTATTTAGCCTAAAGAAAAGCAGGCTATACGTACCCTTTTCTGAAGAGAGTGAAATCTGTGCTTGGAACCAGACGAGAAAAGGCAGGCCCCCATTCTTTGGGGCCCACCACAGAGTGGTTAGTCTGGAACTGTACTCTTCATCCAGTGTTGAGGGAGTTTATAAGAAATGGTTTGGTTAAAAACTGCAATTACTTTATGGATGTTGTTGAGGATAATGTTCGCAACATTATTCAGCGTTTTCTTTATGAGAACCCATGAGATAATTTTCCTCTGGACTCAGACTAGGATGAATTGAGCTTCTATTAAACCATGAATTTTGTAGTTCATCATGTGGCCCCCTTTGAGTTGGCTGTTCCGTAGCTCAGCTAATTTTGAGGACCATGTATAGCAAGTGTTTGGGACTTCTCAACATAAAGTACATGTGGTGGATTGATCCCAGGCTTCATCTTATTATTTTCCACCCTTTATCCAAATCCTCTCTAATTTTCTTACTAATTTTGACTTTGTCTTACTATATGTGTTTTTGTAATCCACCTATGGGAATAAGATATAGTATAAACTCACATGTAACCTAATTTGTAGTTAGATAACCATAATTATTCATATAAAAAGATAACTCCAAATTCCAGGTGCTTCAAGAAATGAATTGAGGGGAACTTTAAAATATTCTACTTTATTCCCAGAAGTTGAGATCCTCTATACCTGGTCACTGAAATAACGGCATAAGACATGAGGAAACAAAATTTTAAGGAAAAACAAGCCTGAAAATGGCTGATATGCTAAGTAGGGGATCAATAGTTAGGGGATGCCAGTGACCCAAAGTTTCTTATATGCATATTCATTCTTTTATTAGACATTGGGGTTTAGGATAAACCCTGAGTTCAAGAGCTCTGTGAAATCACTTGGCAATCAGCTTCTTCACACCATTTAATTACAGTCGTAAAGTACTACATGGTATCCTAGTAACTAAAAGTAATTTCTGATTTTAAAGATTGTTTAAATCTCAAAATAAATCCTTCTCTAACCCAAAGTAATTGCAAAGGGAAATTTTGAATTGATAAGGCATAGATATAAATTAAAAAGGTAGAGAAAATTAGCAAAATTTCCTGAAGGAAAAGAGAAAGGAGATGAACAGGGCTTTATGTGTGCCAGAAACAGGAGAAATTATACAATACATCCTCACTGAACTAACACGGTGCCGGTAGAAACTGCTAGAGAAGCTAGTAAAATGTGGGAATTTATTGGCAAAAAGCACCGAGAAGCAGGCACAGAGCTTCCTAGTGAGAGAGAAGATGAATTCCATCCAAGCAAGCCACCATTTCTGCTCTGCCTGCCCCATACCACCCACTAGGGCAGAGAATGAATATAGCAGAGGCAGTTTATACCTCACTAGAGGTGTAAACTTCTCAAGTAGTGCTGGGACTGCCAGAGAATTGTGCCGATGTGACATTGTGCTCAGAATCCTTGGGAAACACATTCTAGGAAAATGTAGCCCTTATATCCATCCTCAGGCATTTGCCAGGTGCACAGTTTTGGTATTTGGATATTGAATCTGTTCATCAATGTGTAATGTTTCCCTGTGTGTGTGTGTGCACCCGCGTGTGTGCATATGTGCACAAATGAGAAACTGAATTGTTTTGTGATTATAAATAATTCTGGGAAGATATGCTCCGCCTAGGTTTTCATGTGGGTTTTAACTGTCTATTTTTTAATTTCACAGTGTGTGGACAACATACGGTGTAATGGTTTAATGACTATAGTGTTTGAAGAAAATTCCAAAGTTTCTGTGCCACATATGATTAAGTAAGTGTGATAATCCTTTCTCTTACATTTTAATCAGGATCAAATTGGTAGAGAATGTAAAACCCCGAATAAAATATTGTTTCAGTAGGCTTCTGCTTCCTACTCTGAATATGTTTGACAGTAATGTGATTGATAATTCATGATATGCCATTATAAATAATAAGACTATCACAATGGTTTTTCAGATTCATAGTTTATTGACTCACAGCATAGAAAAATAGTTTTTCATACTGTTTAGATGCCTTCCTCTGTACAAAAAACCTTTCAAAATTTTCAGGTTCAATGGATGGACCTAGAGATTGTCATACTGAGTGAAGTAAGTTAGACAGAGAAAGAGAAATATCTTATGGTATGGTATCGCTTATGTGCGGAACCTAAAAAGAAATGATACAAATGAACTTATTTACAAAACAGAAACAGACTCACAGACTTAGAGAACTAATTTATGGTTACCAGGGGGGAAGGGTGGGGGAAAGGGAGAGGTTGGGAGTTTGGGATAGACATGTACACACTGCTGTGTTTAGAGTGGATGGCCAACAAGGACCATATATAGCACAGGGTAAGCTGCTTTATATTATGTAACAACCTAGGTAGGAGGGGAGTTTGAAGGAGAATGGATACATGTATATGTGTAGCTGGGTCACTTTGCTGTGCACCTGAAACTGTCACAGGATTGTTAATCAACTATACTCCAATATAAAATAAAAAGTTTTTTAAAAATTTCAAGTTCAATAGGTAAAGTTGTGATAGCCAGATGTATCAGAGGGTGGACAAAAGTTTGGCAGATTCTTTTGCTGTCTTCTCAGTGGGTGTGAATCATATTAGTCAGATTTGGTTGTAGAGATACGTTTAGATTTTGAAGACACTCAACATGAATTAACTGACTTTTCCATGGTACCATTTACCCACAGCCTGTATATGGATTTGTCCCAGAGGCTATTGCCCAGCCCTGCCATCCTGCTCTCTATATGTTTTGTTAACAAAGCAAATCCTAGAGAATGGACTTGAGGACACGGGGAGGGGGAAGGGTAAGCTGGGACGAAGTGAGAGAGTAGCATTGACATATATACACTACCAAACGTAAAATAGATAGCTAGTGAGAAGCAGCTGCATAGCACAGGGAGATCAGCTTGGTGCTTTGTGACCACCTAGAGGGGTGGGATAGGGATTGTGGGAGGGAGATGCAAGAGGGAGGGGATATGGGGATATATGTATATGTATAGCTGATTCACTTTGTTATACAGCAGAAACTTATACAACACTGTAAAGCAATTATACTCCAGTGAAGATGTTAAAAAAAAAAAAAAGAAAGAAAGTGATCAACACTGAGAAAAACAAAACATACAAACAAAAAAAAAGCAAATCCTATAATTTAATTATGATCACTAAGGAAACTAGTTTTAAGATGAGAAGTTATATCAATAACTGCGTGCCATAGCTCTCTATATTAATGCTTTTGTCTCTACATACTTTTTTGTTTCCAAATTCAAAAATTGTTTTAGGAGGATTTTCAAGCTAACCAAATTGTTCCCTACTCTCATTTTTTGGTTATTTGCAGTACAAATTCTAAGAATAAAATGTATTTTTAAAAGCAGTCCTGTTATGTCTTTCCAAAAAAGTTACATGAAACTAAGAAAATGTTTGTCTTCCATGCCTTTTTATGTGGACTTTTTGTAGGTCTGAGCTGTTTAAGACAAAGAAACAACATCAACTTTTCTCTTCTGATAGGTATTAATTATAATTAGCATCATTCCAATGGTATAAACTTTAAAACTTATTAATTATTGTATCAGATGAAGGCAGAATACATTATACTAGTGCCATAATTGCTACAGAAAAAATATAAAAGGATGATACTGTTTTAAATTGCTAGTCAAATTTTAAAATATTTTGAGTAGGGTCATTTTAAAACTCTTGGGCAAAGATTCCTTTAGCATTCAGTTTTCTAGGTTTTTAATTTAGTATAGTTTTTAAAAAAAACAGGTCAGTTAAAAATGTACGATACTAAAATTAAAACCAAGTATGGAATATTAAGTCAAAAGTTTCAAATTATGACTTAATTTTTAAGTTCACATCACCAGGTTAGTTTTCTTATTAGTTTTCTATCATAGTATTCTTATTTTAATATTTCACAAAATAATATATATTATCTTAATTCCTTATTAAGAGTACTTTCGTGAAGCTTAGACAGCCATGAAAGTCCAATCTGCTTTAGAATGAGAATAAATAATAACTTGGTGGCCAAGTTATAAGCTCCTAAACCTTCGGGCAGCTGCACACCCACTATGTATACATTTTGTTCACTTTAAACATTAGTACAGAAAAAAGCTTTAGTTCTGTGCCTGACCAAGTTACGGCTGGCGCCTGAATGCATCTTCTTTCCTCTGTGGTGGCAGTTTGACTAATGCCCATATCCAATCTCATTTGTAGTGATATAACTGCCTCCTGTACAGACCAAGACTTTCCTGCGTTTGGGTGCACAGGGAGGGTCACTGCAATGAGTTGGAACCACTCTCCTGGGAGGACAGAAACCTGTATCACGGGCTGTAGGGATTTCCCATTGGAGCCACACATGTTTGGATGCCCATCTGTACTCTACTAGATATATGCCCAAGGCAGAGTTTCATGTATTTCATATCTTTCTTCCTTCTATTTTTCCCTGCTTCACTGAGCCTGGTTCTCCTCAGTCAGAGAAAAGAGGATGATTTTGCAATCTCTGTTCCTTCTGATAGTCTCCTCCATGGCACTAGTCTACCCTAAATTCTGTATTCTTGCCTCCTTGCACATCTCTCTGGCTACATGCAATGAGGAAAAAAAAAAAAAAAAGATGTTTTACAGAGTTAAAAGAAAAAAATTATCCTACCCTAATGGCATTACCTGGCAGGCACTCACTTCCTTTTAAAACTGACTAATTACAATAGGTGATTTGGGTTTGATGTCTCAAAATTACTTTTTTAAGTGTTTACCAAAAAGGAGTTGTTATTATCATAGGAGGCTTAAGTAACGCATTGTATCTTCTCGAGGGTCCCTTAGGAAATTAAGATTTCGTTCAATGTAATAAAAGAAAATTAAATAATTTCCTAATATTTAATTTCTTTTCTTTACTTGAAATGAAACTGTAGTAATAACTTTGAAGGACAGTGGTGCAATTAGTCAGTTTCAATTTCATGTTGGCTACAATATATTTTTTCCCCTAGTGTTTGGTTAAAGTAATTATAGTCAAAAGATGCAAAAAAAGAGAAAAAGATGCAAAGCTCAAAACTACGAATAGAATGCAAAATCATGACATTTATTAGGTGATTATATCCCTTTAAGTGATGTTTTATGCTTTATGTATACAGGCTAACGCTTGCTTTCTTTTAATAATAGTTGCCCTCAGTTTTCTTAGAAAATAGAGATTTTAGGTGGGAAAATGGTGGGAGAAAAAGTGATTACCTCGATTAGCCATCCTCTAGACAGACTGGTTGGTTCATAAAAGTTTCTAAGGTCTTTTAACAAATGAGAAAGATTAAGAACCAGAAAAGTAAAGTTGGTTGAGGGTCACATACTAAGTGCAAAAAAGAGCCATGCTATTTTCAAGAATCTCAAAAGATGCACTTATGTGTTTTCGAGATCAGTGATGTGACTAAAACTAACAGGCCACCCTTAGTTCCTCACCAGAAGTAAGCTACTCATTTAAAATGCTCTTTCAAGCCTGCAAATGAAGTCCTTCCATCTGCACTGAGCTTACTTTGGGGTGGAACGTTTCCAAGAGCAAGCTAAGGAAGCTATTGATCTCTTTTTATCCCAAAGAAAATAAATATATAACTTAAAATCCCTTGAAGTGCTGAAAGGGCTAATTAAGGGCACTCACAACAAGCCAGCTGATTCTTAGCAAGCAGCTGCCTCACTGAACATCACTGGCCCTGTAGTGTATCCTTTAATCAAGTGGTGAAATCCAGGACTTCATTGACTGTCTGTTCTGACATGCTGCCATGAAGGGGGACATGGGGTCTCAGATGGGAATGTGAAGGCTACGGGCAGTCTTAGCGAAGGTAGGCATTTCTTTGAGCCCCACTTGGATTCAGCCTCAGCTTCCAAGCTTTTCATCTAGTGAACTTGGCCTCTATGCCGGCTTCTTTTGCCCTTTCTAACAAAGGTGCACCATGGGCTGAGGGCTCTGCGCACAGCCAAGGATCTCGAGGGCTGCCGTGTGAATCCTCCCTCCAGTTTGCTGTCCACCTGGAGAGGCTGCCGCAGGCTTCCAGTGCAAGGGCCTCAGGGTGATGGGTTCAGGACGAGCCAGGTGGGAGGTTTTAGAGAATGAGAAAAGCCCAGCATTGCAGGTGGGCAGGTGGGCACTGTTCGGGGGAAATCTTTAGAAGAGTTGACTGCCTATATTACAGCCATTACCTTTTTTATGAAGACATTTTTAACACTACAGAATATTGAAAATGTAAGGAAAATACAACATTTCACACAATTTATGGATTAAATTGTAATCAGAAAATGGTTGGCCTTAAATGCATTTATCAGCCAGAAAGAATGAAATGGATTAAGCATTCTTTTTCTAACATTCAAGAAGTTAGAAAAAGAATGACAAAAATCAACTGTAAGAAAGTGTAGGAAGGAAATAACTAAGATAAGAATGGAGATTAATAAATTAAAATATAGAGAAACAGTAGAATTGATCAATCAAAGAGCTGGTGCCAGAGGGAAAATACCTAATAATATAATCTATTAGTTTAATCAAGAAAAAAGGGGGAAAGCACAGATGTACAAAATTAGAAGCGAGGAAAAGAAATAACCACAGATAACAGCAGTGATATTTGGGTCTCCTCTTCCTCCCCACCCCTCTGTGGGGAGAATGTCACCCGCTACTTTTTTTTTTTTTTTTTTTTGCGGTAGGCGGGCCTCTCACCGTTGTGGCCTCTCCCCTTGCGGAGCACAGGCTCTGGACGTGCAGGCTCAGCGGCCATGGCTCACGGGCCCAGCCGCTCCACGGCAGGTGGGATCTTCCCGGACCGGGGCACGAACCCGTGTCCCCTGCATCGGCAGGCGGACTCTCAACCACTGCGCCACCAGGGAAGCCCCAACCTGCTACTTTTTAACCACACTTCTGATATTCTGATTTGAGGGCATAAGCAGTGCCCCTCCTAAATAGGGCTTTGGCTTTAATTTCCTAATAAAACATGATTGAACCAGAGAAAGAAGTGAAGGGTAGCAGAATATGCCACCCTATAATATGCCACTGTGGCATATTGATTATGTTGAGCTATAGGTACTTGAAAAACAGCAAATGCAGAGAGAGGATTTTTCTGAATTCTTCTCATCTGCCTGAAGACAGATTCTCCAAAAGGAACTCAGTTGTCGTAAATCCCCTTCCCAGGAGTTTCACCAACCATGGAAGATTGACAGTAGTCACAGGAAAGACTAGATGTCGACATCACACCCAGGCAAACTGTCACAAACTATCATACCTTCCATCTATTCTAAGGGTTCATTCATCTTTCCTAAAAATCATTTACTCTCCCCTGAGAGGCCTACATACCCCCCCACCTCCCTTTCCCTATAAGATGGTATTTAAGTCTGAGTTCTAAGCCACCTCTGTGAGTTTCTCATTTTCCCCTGGTTATCTCCCATGTAAACTTGTTTATTCTTCTCTTGTTCATCTGTCTTTTATCACAGAGTCTCAGCCAACAACTCAGGAGAGCGGAGAGAAAATTATTTTTCCTCCCCTGCAGAAGGAATTCACAGAGTGAAATGAATTATTAACGTCTCCACAATTAATTCTGAACTTCCTAAATTATAATGGCACATTTGATGTTTTTATAGCCCTGCTTTGTTGTATGTAATATGTCCTATCACATCTTTCATCAAATGTAAGGGGAAGCCCAGACACGAGTATATATTTACAAATATTGAGATACTCAGGGGCTGAGAGGTAGCCGCGCCCTGGTTTTGTCCTCATGTTCCTGCCTTGTGCGTAGGTCTGATGCCCGTCTTCACAAGGATGACACTGACATTTGCTTCAGTAAAACACTCAACTCCTGCAAAGTGCCCCAGATCCGTTATGCCAGCGTGGAGCGCCTCTTGGAGCGACTGACAGACCTGCGGTTTCTTAGTATCGATTTCCTCAATACCTTTCTGCACACCTATCGGATTTTCACGACGGCAGCCGTGGTGCTGGGGAAGCTTTCTGACATATACAAGAGGCCTTTCACCTCTATCCCCGTCAGGTAGGCCCGGCACTACCCTGTGATGAAAGTGTGGCCCACCTGGTCCCTGGGTCTCTGTGCAGATGGGCAGCCCTGCTCTGCAGGGCACTGGCTTGGCTTTGAACTTGCCAGGCCCCGCCAGTAGAAGCGGGGGAGTCGAGGTCACAGACAGTTCCCGAGGGAAGCAGTTGAAGTTTCCAAGTGGCCTTTGCTTGCTCTGTGAATATTTGGAAGATAACTCTATTGTTTGGGGCTTTTCTTTCTCCTTTTTTGTTAAATTGCAGGCCCTGATTCAGTAGGTCTGGAGTGGAGCCCGTTACCAGTGTTACTTGTCTTTGGACCGCAGTTTAGTTGCAGGGGATTAGACTACGCCTAAATACTGTCTGTGTTCCTTTGGCAAGTGTGTAGTATACATGCAGCATTTAAATGAAGGTGAATCCAGCAACAGAAGTATGATGATATTGTGGCCTTTTAATGTAGGGAGCGTGTTCTTGAATGACATCAGGGGACTCATTTTCACTTGGCTACAACCTGTTAATAGCTTTTGCTCTTATTTTTAGGTCGTTGGAATTGTTTTTCGCTACCAGCCAGAATAGCAGAGGTGAACACTTGGTGGATGGCAAATCCCCGCGCCTGTGTCGCAAATTCTCTTCCCCACCACCACTGGCTGTGTCCAGAACGTCCTCCCCAGTGAGGGCCAGAAAGTTGTCCTTGACTTCTCCCTTGAACTCAAGGATAGGAGCGTTGGACCTGACCACCTGCTCAGCGTCCAGCAGTCCCACCACCACTCACAGCCCTGCTGCATCCCCACCACCACACACTGGTAAAGTACCGCTGGATCTTAGCCGAGGCCTTTCTTCTCCAGAACAAAGCCCAGGATCTGTAGAAGAGCATGTAGTTAACCCCCGCGTGGATCTGTGTAACAAGCTAAAACGAAGTATTCAAAGAGGTATTATCCAGCTGCCATACCCCGCATTTGCTGGCCCCCTGTTTCCCCACCATTCCTTCTGGAGCCCTAGTTTCCTTTCTTTACAACTTTCCTACTTCTGCATAGAAAGTAGAATGAATACAATGGCTAGTTAGAAAAAATTCCTGTAGTTCCCTCTAGCCTTTGTGGAAGGAGAGCTAGGTTAGCCGCCTTCTATGATAAAAGGCTAATTGCAGTCAGTTGTCTATGGAAGAATGGTGTCATCTAAAGTGTTATCACTGGAAGGTTCTTGGTGGAATTAAGGCTGGTTGGCTAAAGAGCATAGCATGATATTTGGCATAGAGATAGGTTACCATGGTCCTCATCCATGACGTTGAGCCTCAGAGCCTTCTCCTCCTCCAATGTCTACCTTAAGCACCTGTACTGCTTCCAGCCTTTCCCTGCTAATGTGACGACCTAGCCTGGAAGCTAGGTCATTAAGATGACTTCTTCAGTTTAGTTTCCAAGGCAACACTCCCTATTACAACAGAGATATAGGGAGAAAAGTTAAGTCTGAGACAGTGTTCATTTTCCATGACACAACCGAAGTGGTTTTTAAAAATGTGAATTAGATCATCTGGTTTCCTGATTAGATTCTCTAATGACTTCCTATCACACTTAGAATAAAGCACATTTATCTTCCCAAGGCCTTCAGATCCTATGAGACTTGGATGCTGTCTCTCTGTTTAACCCCTGCTCCTGCTACGCTCCCTCATCGGCTAAGCTACAGTCACATTGATTTCCTTTTTGTGTCTCAGAAACACCTGGGTCATTTCTGCCTCAGGGCCTTTGCACTTGTTTATCCCTCTGCCTGGACAGTCTTCCTATATAAGCTCATGAGATCAGCAACCTTGTCTGTCTTGTTCACCTCTGTACTGTCAGTGCCTTGGCCAGTGCCTGGCAGGTAGTAAATTGTTAAATGAATAAATCAGGCAAAGCTCTCAGGGGACTAATCAAGGATTCCCGTGGCACATCTCCCTACTCT
Organism: Aethalodelphis obliquidens; assembly: GCF_003676395.1. NCBI lineage: Eukaryota > Metazoa > Chordata > Mammalia > Artiodactyla > Delphinidae > Aethalodelphis > Aethalodelphis obliquidens. Next base: position 53,286,320 of record NW_020837948.1, on the reverse strand, counting down.
CCTCAGCTTGGTACAACATAGGGGTTGGAGGAGGTCATCCTTGTTCTTTTATAATCCAGTGTTTCTGTGATGAAAATAAACAAGATTTCATGGCCAAGTTAGCAAACAGCTTTTTTTTTTTTTTTTTTTTTTTTTTTTTTTACTATATAGTACCTGATTTCTTTACTGATAACATAATAAAAAATTGGGCAATAAGTCAGACAAAGTGTCCAGATTTTAAAGAGGATCACCCAGATGGAAGCATAGACCCCTGCTTTTCTACCTGCTTCAAGATTCTATGTAGTTTCTAGCTCAGATCACTTAAATAAGCTTTCTGAGTGAAGTACTTAATGGAATTTTAACTGGAGCGGTTATCATCATCAAAAGGAGCACCCATTTAAACAAGAAATTCTTGAAATTGACACGTTAGCAACTCAGGAGGATGAAAGGGGGAAGATAATTAAAAAGTCATTAGAACAACAAGCTTTAGTAGAATCAGGATGGATTTTTCTTGGGAATAATGAGGTGATGCACAAGGTGACAGGTGCATCTGGGGTTTGATGCAGACCAGTGCTTGGGAATCTCCAAGGTGGGAATGACTTTGGGAGGCTTATCTCAAACCTCCCCTCTGGGCCAGAGCGCCCTGGGAAACAGGAACTTCTCAGAATATGGAAAGTTCTTTCCCCCTCCTTTATTGGGTTGTATTAAATAGGAGAGGGGAAACCTGGAGGTAAGTCTGGTTTCTCATGTTATTTTGAGTTAGGGGAGCTTTAGGAATAAGTATTTTAGTGCCAGACATTTGTGACTGAGGCTTTGGTTTGATTGCCCCTGAGGCTGGGATGAGAACACAGTAAGGTCTGTTCAGGAGTCATTGTGTGACCACCTTCTTTGTGCAGGTTGCTGTGCTACAGGGTCCATAATGGTAAATAAGATGGTTCCCAGGCCCCTTATATATAGTTCCCTGGAGAAGGTGGAAAAAACATAAGTATAAGGGCAGATGGTACAAGAGGTATAGATGGAGTGCTCCAGAAGGTGAAAAGCAGGGAAGATAATGTTTGAGCAGAATCAGGAAGTGTCATTGACATGAGCCAAGAAGAATGGATAAATGGGTTGTGTTGTGGGAAAAAAATGGGGCACCAGAGGATGGTCATGGCCCAGGTCTCAAGTGAGTCCCTGGGACAGGCCACCAAGTGAGGGTCCTTGGCTATGCGCAAGAAAGAATTCAAGAGTGAGCCATAGTAAAGTGAAGGCAGGTTTATTTAGAGAGATACACACTCCATAGACAGAAGGCGAGAGAGGTGGCCCCTGGTGTTGGGGCCGTTAGTTTTTATGGGCTGGGTAATTTCATAGGCTAACGAGTGGGAGGATTATTCCAGCTACTTTGGGGAAGGAGCAGAGATTTCCAGGAATTGGGCCACCGCCCACTTTTTGGCCTTTTATGGTCAGCCTCGGAACTGTCATGGCACTGGTGGGTGTGCCATTTAGTGTGTTAATGGATTACAATGGGTGTATAATGAGGCTCAAGGTCTCCTGGGAGTCAGATCTTCCACCATCTTGGGCTTAGTAGTGAAACCCATTTCTGAGAGCAGGAGTGACCAATGCTTCTGAAGGGGCAGCTTTTGTCCAGTTTTGACGCCATGTGCAGCTCTGTAGAGGAAACCCTGCTACTAGTCTTCCTGGGGCTTTCTAGCATCTAGTAAAGTTATTAAAACTCTCCTGAAGAATCCTCCTCTTCCTCCTCCTTCTTTTTGGCCATCTTAGCCATTAAGTGTACAGTTCAGTGGTGTTAAGTATATTCGCATTGTTGTGCAATACATACTTAGAACTTTTTCATCTTGCAAAACTGAAACTCTACATCCATTGAACAACTCTGCATTTCTCCCTCCCCCCCAGCCCTTGGCAACCACCATCTTCTTTCTGTTTCTATGAGTTTGATTACTTTTTTTAAAAAAATTATTTATTTACTTTTGGCTGTGTTGGGTCTTCATTGCTGCGTGCGGGCTTTCTCTAGTTGCGGTGAGCAGGGGCTACTCTTCGTTGTGGTGAGCAGGGGCTACTCTTCGTTGTGGTGTGTGGGCTTCTCATTGTGATGGCTTGTCTTGTTGCTGAGCATGGGCCCTAAGCACACAGACTTCAGTAGTTGTGGCACGCAGACTTCAGTAGTTGTGGCATGTGGGCTCAGTAGTTGTGGCTCGCAGGCTCTAGAGCGCAGGCTCATTAATTGTGGCACACGGGCTTAGTTGCTCCACGACATGTGGAATCTTCCCGGACCAGGGCTTGAACCTACGTCCCCTGCATTGGCAGGCGGATTCTTAAGCACTGCGCCACCAGGCAAGTCCCAAGTTTGACTATTTTTTATGCCTCATATAAGTGAAATCACACAGTATTTGCCTTTTTGTGACTGTCTTATTTCATGTAGCATAATGTCCTCAAGGTTCATCCATGCTGTAACATGTGCCAGGATTTTCTTCTTTCTTAAGGCTGAACAATATTCCATTGTATATATACTCCATATTTTCTTTATCCATTCCTCTATTGGTGGACATTTGGGTTGCTTCCATCTCTTGGCTACTGTGAATAATACTGCAGTGTACATGTGTATGCAGTTATCTCTTCAAGATCCCGCTTTCAGTTCTTTTGCATATATACCCAAAAATGAGATTGCTAGATCATATGGTAATTCTATTTTTAATTTTTTGAGGAAATTTTTGTTTTTGATAGTGCCTACATCATTTACATTCCCATCAACAGTGTACAGAGTTCCAATTTGTCTGCATCCTTGCCAACCCTTAATATTTTCTTTCTTTTGATAGTGGCCTCCTAACAGGAGTACAGTGAGAATCTTTCTCCTTTTTCGCAATTTCCCAGAGATTGCATTTTAATTTGGCTAATGCTTAGTAGTATAGGTATTAACTTTTTTCTTGAATAGAGGAGCAAACGAAAAATCTATTCCTTTGTGCATTATAGACTAAGTACATGTCGTAGTTCTAAAGGTCCTCAGTCAAGCTGCCCATTACCCATCTTGATTAATTCTTACACTTACATGGATTGTTCCACAGTGGTCACCAAGTTCCCTAGTTCTGGTCTTTGAAGTCCAAGCCCAAAGTGCATAGCGTTGGTCCAGTACCATATCGTAACATCTGTTTGGCCTGCTGTCTCAGATAGAGGTGTGATCACTGGGAGGAATCACTAGTTTTTCCCCAGGAATGATAAGCTGGGAAAAGGTTAGACTTGGGGAGACCAAGATAAATGAGAAAGAACTAGATCAAGCTCCCAGGGAATGACACTGACAAAGGATGCAAAGACTTGTCAGTGTAGGTGTTGGGCAGAGGTGGGATCAGGGATCATTGTGGGCACAGCTAGCATCAGCTAGAGAGCTTGTTATGTAGCAGCTTGGATCATTTCTGACCAGGGCCCAGCAGATGGAGAGGGTCCATGAATAATGGTGTGGCAGAAATAGTAGGTTCTTTCTCACATTAGAGAAATAGCCAAAGTTGAGGACTTAATGCCTCTGTGTTTCTCCACTGGATTTTCCCCAAACAGATGATTTGCAGTTAGAATTTCAAGGGTCAGTTTATCCACGTGGTTCGCGGGGTAGAAATATGATTTTGCAGTTCCCAGGTCAAGGTTAAATACAGAGCTCCTCTCACTGTGGGAGGTGGGGACATTCCAGGGTTGTGTCCATGTGTGGCCCATGGCACTTGTTGAAGCCCATTAGAGCCAACATCATCTCCAGAGGTGTCCTCTCCTCTGCCCCATGTGTCTTAGTCACGTCTACCCACTAATATGTGCCCCTTTATCTCTCATTTTTACCATGATTTCCGCCCCCCTCCAGCAATCCTTCTATTAAACACTTTGTTTTTGGCCACCTCATTGCATCTTGATTTTTTGTGTGTGGTACACGGGCCTCTCACTGTTGTGGCCTCTCCTGTTGCGGAGCACAGGCTCCGGATGCACAGCCTCAGCGGCCATGGCTCACGGGCCCAGCTGTACCGCGGCATGTGGGATCTTTCTGGACCAGGGCACGAACCCATGTCCCCTGCATCGGAAGGCGGACTCTCAACCACTGCGCCACCAGGGAAGCCCAGCATCTTGATTTTTTTTTCTCTTTCTGTAGCTGTCTTCTGATTATTTTTAATGTATTTACTTCCCATCTTGTTCTTAAAAGTATTTAAGGTGGTAGTTCAAAGAGGCACATGGTACACTGGATTAAAACTAAAATAGATAAGGACATCAGGTAATGGAGGAAAATCGTATGAGGCCATGGGTATGGTTAGTGAACAAGTGAGTACTGTGTGGTCCTCTGCAGTTCCTAAAGTCACTCTGATTTTGGTTCTGAATGTAATCAGTTATGTGATTCATATTGAAAGCTAAGAATAGATTGGTGTGCAGGCACATCTTTTCTTGCTCCTGAGACTTGAGAATAATTTATCCTGTGGATCCTCATAAAAGAGACACTGTGAATAGAAAGCTTAGAATTATACTGGGGTCTAGGGAGCTCTTTGGCATTTTTCTGAAAAGGTGAAACAAAGGAATTATAGATCTAGTTTTTCCTTTTATTTTGCATTGGTATATAGGCAATACTGATCATGAATAGTTCTAGAAAAGTCATGGATGAAACACTTTACTTCAGTGTCAGCCTGACAAGTTGTGTCTGTGCCTGTGTGTGTGTGCGCACGCGCGCATGCACAGAATGTCTACAGAAGCCAAGAGTGCTGCCGTATTAACTCTGCTATCTAGTCTTGAAAATTCCAGTTGGCAAAGTAAAGGGAGACAATGATCTGTCTTTAATTTGAAAGATGTTTGCGTGTGCTTTGCATAATGGTAACACTTAAGACAGCTGGCAGACTTGAATAAGAAACCCTGTGCCAAGAGTTTGTACAGTTTCTGCTTTTCACCTCAGGATGCAACTCCACAAACCTCATTGCATGAGATCAGCTTCACCATTAGGCCCATACTGAGGTCGTGGGTCTCCCTCACTACTGTCCAGCTAGACAGTTTCAGGGTACCCTCTTTGAAAAATGCTAGTAACCTTTGTCCAGTTTTATTGTCATTGAAGTTATAATGCCAGCCTTGCAATATTTCCTGGCAAGAGAACTTCAAATGACATGAAGGGAAAGAAGAGAAATAGGAAATATCCCTGAAAATGAGCAAGACTGTGAACTTCGGAGGGAAAAATAATGCAGTTGGTTTCACCCCCACCCAGTCCCCAGATCTGTTCCAGGCTCACCCAACATTCATTAGTGCCCCTCTTTCTTCCTACCACGAAGTCCCCACCTTCTGCTATCCTGGGTCCTTCTAAAAAGCACAAATATCAGCCCAGCTCACATCCAGATTCCACCCAGTGGTGAGATCTCAACAAAAAACATAACCAACAGCAGGCAAGAAAGGAGAGTCGTGGGGCAGCTCACTCGCTGTGTTTGGGTCTCTTACCCCATCAGCGTTCTCTTGGGCCATGGCTGTGCAACCAGTCTAAGCATCGCTGCACGACCCACATCACTAGTGTCTGTTTCTGTATTCTTAGTTTGAAAATTGCCTGCCTGTGGGCTGAAAGTGCTCCCAATTTTAGCATTTGTTTTGAGCCCACATCTGCCCACTCGTTCTGCAGGCAAAGCTGCTTTGCATGGAACTTGACTGAAAGTGAACCTGGCAGAAGGAAACGCTTCTTTCCCCCCACAGTGCTGGCATGGTTTCTCCTCTCTGTAGGTGCCCGTTTGCTGACAGTGTTAGTCTGTGCTTTCCTGTTCTTTCAGTGGACTTTCGGGGCCTGTCCAGCTCTCTCGCTGGGAAGTTTTTTGGGTTCAGTGTAATTGCTGACTAAATGATTTGCTCATTTGCCTCAGAGGAATGAATGGTTGAATCAGACCAAGGACATACATTTGATATTCTGCTTGCTCTTGCAAAGCAGATGCCTTCTATTACTGCATTTTGAGGGAGTTATTTAGAAAATAATAAAACTAACAGCTAAGCACTGATTTTTATGTCTCCATCCTGCATCATTGCCAGCTTGACTGTAATTATGTCATTGGAGGAAAGATTCTAACCATTTCCCTTCCCTGGCCCCTTTGTTTTTCAAAAGAGCTGACTTGGGGCCATATTTCTAAGGGAGTAAATCACATGCAAGTGTAAAAATGGCTTTATGTGAAGTTATTAGGGATTTTGTCAAGTTTGTTGAGTGAAATCTTGAATGGAATGGTAAAGGGAGTTGAGTTGAGAGTAGCTCTGCCGACAGGGGTAAATGGAAAACTAGTGGAGGTGATACAGCTTTTGTCGGTTGATGAAAAGCCCAAGGAAAAAGAAATGGAAGAGTTGTTGGAAATTTATGACATTCTTGTAGTGCTTTTCCTGAAAAGAACACACACAAAGTTGTAATTTTACCTGGTTACTAAGCTAGCGCAAGGGGTATGGTAATAGCTTAAATGTGACTCTGGACTGTTTCTTTTACTCATGGGATGTTAGCTGCAGCGAAGAGGCACAGATTATCTTAAAAATCTTTCAACTGTTCATTGTAAAAATTTCCACTTGCTTCTTGCTGATCTGTAGCTCTCGGACAGGGCTACCCGATAGAACCTTCTGGGAGGATGGAAATGCTGTTCAGTACTGTAGCCACTCACCACACGTGGCTACTGAGCACTTGAAGTGTGGCCAGTGCAAGTGAGGAAGTGAAATATTCGCTTAAATTGAGTTTTCATTTAAACTGACATAGCCACTTTGGGCTCGTGTTACCATTTTGGACAGTACAGCCGTAGATCCTTAGGCAGGGGGGCTCCTTGAATTGTCTTAAGGGAGCCACCTAGGCAAAGAACTAATGAAGTCCCAATTTTCATTTACCATCTGGAAAAAGTCCCTCTTTTCCCACTCCAAGAAGGGAGAAACATTCTGGAGGGCGGGGAAGCCACTATATCCTCTTCTTTTTATCAGTAACATCTGTTGTGTTGAACAAAAGGGGCTTAGGAGGGTCCACCAGGCTCAGCAGGGTCAGCAAGACAGGTGTGGAGATGAGCCACAGTTAGACTTCGTGTCGTTAACATTCCGCCAGGAAGAGTGACTCGATTTCATGATAAAGTCCTTTAAAAATATAGACTAACATGAAATGCTTATTATCCATAATGAACTTTTGTGTTTCCATGCATGATACTGACAAGAAGCTCTTGAATTCATGGCCTGGTTGTTAAAATTCATGATGTTTTAAAGCAGCAGTGCTGGAGTCTGCGCCGGTGGACCGAGCAGGAGTGGAAAGCTCCCCCGCGGCAGATGCCACCGAACCTTCACCTTGCAGGTCACCCTCAACTCCTCGGCACCTCCGCTACCGCCAGCCCGGAGGTGAGCGCTCAGAAAGGGACTCAGAAACACTCAAGCGAGGGATGATTCTAGCTCCTGAATCGTTTGTTTGCCTTACTGTTTCACTCCCCGAATATTTTTAGTCTCAGTTATGAAAAGTAATGGGAAGCAAATGTTACTGTAGGACCAAGTAGTAGAAAATAAATGATTAGAGAGTATGTCATTAGTATAACCAATATTTATTTGACCCCATCATTGCATGACACTTTGTGTGGAGTAACCTGAATTGAGAAGCCTGTTCTTAGTTGCTAGTTGATTGAATTTCAGTGCTGGTTTCACCAAAATGTTCCCAGACTCTGATACCTTACCATGAATCCCAGTGTAGTCTGTATTAAATAGGTTCATCTGGGACACAGAATTGTCGGGGGGGACCTTATTAAGAACACTGTTTCAGCTAAAATAAAGTCCAGTTGCATGGAGCGCCAATCTTCATTATTACTAGTGGCAGAATCTGGTATCTTTTCTATAGTTATGAAAATTATAAAACATTATCCCATAATTTGTTTTAGAATATACCAAATGTTTTCTAATTGGAGGGAAGACAGAACAAAAGACAGAAATCTTTTATCTCCTCATTGCTCAAATAAATATATCCAAATTACAGTTGTTTTAGAAATGTTTTCTTCTTTTCTCCTCAAGCCAATTATTTCAAGTTGGAAGAGAAAATTATTCAATTATGAAACCAGATTCACCCTAAGTAACCCATGTAAAACGTAGACGTTTTCTGACTCTCATACTCCTGCTTTAAGTAAGGCAGTTTAGCAAAAGATAGAGTGCATGGCTCCAAAGGGTCCTTTCATTTGCAGCCTTAGCCTCGTGGTGGAAGCTGTTTTCATTGCCATCACCTCCAAGAGAAGCTAGTCTGGGTCAGACTGTTGTCAGCAGATTTGCCCTGATGGATATTAGCCCTTTGGGGCTCCTGGTCCGTCATGGGTCACCCTGACATTTGGATAGCTCTGAAAAACCAAGGGTAACAAGCTAGATTCCCTGGCTTGTTATAGGACTACTATGGAATTAGCCAAATCTCTTTACTCTTCTTAGAGGCTTGGTCAGTCCAAGCCTTGGCAACTTCTTTGACCATTGCCATGTGGGACAGACTCCCTTGAGTTCATTAAACCTGTAAGAGTTTGGGGCCAAAGTCTGTGAAAGCAAAACTTTACCAAGGCAAGATTAAATGCTGTCCACTTGGTTACTATTATTAGAGCTCTGTTTTAGTACGGTCTCTTTCATATGTTTATATTCATTTAAAATGTTTTTAAATTTATGTAAACATCATTTGGAAATCCTCATCCTGTTTGTGGATTAACTAAGTCCTTTGTTTCTTTCCTGATCTGACTAAATCCCAGCGACACAGGAAGAAAGCCAAAATCTGTGATAATACGGTGGATCCAAATGGGGACAGTATCACACATTTTCTCACTGTGTAGCTGAATTTTGCCTGTTCATCTGTCTACTTGCCACCTTGCTTCACAAATGTTTTCAGGCTACTGCTGAAGGAGAGGGTAGAGCTGTTCTTTGCTTTCATGCTTGGGTACATTAAGCAGCTCTTTGCTTCCCCTCTTATTTATTTTAAGCATGACTATATAACTTTAGGGGCAAACTAATCAAAAATCACAGAATCACAGTGAGCTATCTTCACTAAAAGCCTGAGTGAGAAAAACAGTGAGGTTGTCAGCAATATTAGCCAATGCTGTGTGTAAGCATCTGAGTGAGAGGGGCTGCCTGAAGGTGCTGAGTGCATCCTTCGGTTTAAGAACCCATCTCTGCTTCTAAAGGTACTTTGAGAAGAAAATTCCATCAGTAAAATGTAGAATATTTTTAAAAAATATTTTTTATATTGAGATAAAGTTCACATACCATAAGATTCACCCTTTTAAAATACACAGTTCAGTGGTTTTTATATATTCACAAGGCTGGGCAGCCATGACTACTATCTCATTCCAGAACATTTTCATCCCCTCCCCCACTAAGGGACCATGTCCTCATTAGTAGTCACTCCCCATTCCCATCTCCCCGCCAGCCCCTGGAAACCACTAATTTACTCTCTGTCTCTATGGATTTACCTAATCAGGACATTTAATGTAAATGGGATCATACAATATGTGACTCTTTATGACTGACGTTCACTTAGCATGATGTTTTCAAGGTACATTCATGTTGTAGTATGTATTAGTACTTCATTCCTTTTTGTGGCTAGATGATATTCCCTTGTATGAGAATTTTTGATTTGGTTTATCATTTCACCAGTTGGTGGACATTTGATTGTTTTTATTTTTTGGCTGTTATGAATAATGCTGCTATGGATGTTCACGTATAAGTTTTTGTGTAGATATATGCTTTCATTCCTCTTGGGGCTATACCTAGAATGGACTTGCTAATATAGAATCTTGTTATTTGCCTATTAATAAGGACAATGCAGGGTATTTGCATTCATCCAGTGCTGGAATGAAAATGAGAATTTTTATTACGTTATATTATCCAACTGTCTCACCATGCCATTTCCATTCTTTTGAAATAACCAGGACAGACCGCCGACAACTCCCACTGCTCTGTTTCGCCCGCTTCTGCTTTTGCAATTGCCACAGCTGCAGCAGGACATGGGAGTCCACCTGGTGAGTAGGGGCCGGCAGCTGAGTGCAGACACATGGCAATTTATGGTAAATCAGTGGTCCTTGCCTGCCAGCATCTTGATGATACACTGGGCAGCTTCTTAAGAATGCAGATTCCCAGCCCCCTAAGTCAGTGCATCGTGGCGTGATACCGTCTTTTAAATAAGCACCTTCAGGTGAGTCTCACACAGGTGGCCTGTGCGTAACCCTTTTGAGAACTTCTGTATCAGAGAAGGATGTGTTATTTCTTTCACGTTGTTTTATGGAGTTCTTTAACCCTTTTAGCCAAATTGTCGAGAACACGTGGTTCCCTTTTAACTGAGTCCAGTGCTGAAAGCATCTGCAAGGTGGGAGGGAAGGTTTGTGGAGGGGGCGGGGAGGAGGGAGGGATCTATTGCTTTAGAGGACTCAAAATTCATTTCCAGTAGCTCCATGATGCTTTCTGAGTTGCTATCAGTTAATCTTCAGGGTAAAGAAGTACTTAAAATAAAAGCACGGTATTTTAAATAGATGAAAAATTATATTCATGATCTCTGTCCTCTTCTCTCATGTGCAAGGAGGACCTTATGTTAAAATAAATCCGTATGTGGTTTAAACAGCCTTGTTGCTGTAAGTATCTTCACCTAAACTAATTCTCTGTGTTCCGGGAGTGTATTTTTGGTGTATTTTGTTAATTAGCCATTGCTCACCTACCAGAGAAGTCCATTTCCAAAGCCTATGAACCTATATTCAACAAGAGTAACTGGTAGGTACTGTCTGTGTGAAATCTAGGTTGAAGTAAGTACAAAGAGACATACTATAAGGAACGTGAATTACCATAGTAATTCACAGTTACCTCTCTATCTATCTATCTAGATAGATAGATAGATATCCCATCTGAATGGAAAATCTTTGCACTTTGACTACATTCCACATCTTAAATATTTTACCACACACACTTCACTGGTTGTGGTCAGGCAAATTGGGGATGTTCTTTACCCCAAATATTCCCAGAACCTTCCCCTCAGTTCCCATCAGTATAACACAATACAGCCTGTAATGGTAATAGTATTGATGTCTTCTCAATCCAGTCGGCTTCTGTTGTTGACTACATGTTATAATAATGAACATTTCTTTGATGAGATAATAAAGGAGTCTTCCCTACACTTCCGGCAGAATTGGTTATCAACTGTGATTTGCTAAGACCTTCTTCTGTCTTTTGTTCTCACAAGCTAGTCTGTCTTTGGAAAAAGTGAAATACAGAGCTTCCTCGCAGGTCTCTTAATTTAAATGTGGTTTGTGAGGGAAAATAGTTTTTAGGTCAATTCAGGATGAATTGCTGGGGCAATTCATTTGCTGGGGGCTGGGTCGGGGAAGGTATCTTTTTTTCACCTGAGATTGAAGCAAAGTTCTAACGGAGACTGGCTTTCAGACTTGGGCTTGCCCATGCCTGATGGGCCAGAGGATAAAGTAACCACAATAGCCAGGTCTTCCTCACTATCCGAACACTGCTGCTGCTCTGCGGCCTGTTCCTGCTTCTCCCCTGCAGCCGAAAGAGCCTTAGCAAGAAAGCTCTCCTCAGTGAGCCAGCTGAGGAGGGGCAGGCTGCTGACTGACGACAGCCAGCACTGCTAGGTGCAGGGTGGCCTGGACCTCCTGTTTTATCACACTGCTGCTGACGTTGCCTGTAATGGGGTCTGGAGCCACATGATTCAAGTTTAGACATAAATGACATAAAGGATGGCTTTGGCAGTATCTGTGGCCTCGCTGTCAAGGCAGCAAGTTGCACAGGGGTCAGTTTCGGTGGCTAATGGTGGTACGAAAGAGGGTCTGTTCTGGAGTAGGGATCAGTACATCCCTGGGGCTCGGCTGCTTCATGGATCTAGCCCCACAGGAGAGTCCACCTGCCTACGAGAACTTGGCAGAAGGGCTCAGGTTCATAGGCCACTAGGGCAGGTGGACACGGAACAGAAAGAGAGGAAGTGCTAGGAAGATGATCTGGACTCCTTGGCTGGTCAGGGAGAGGAGAGCCTGCTACTGCCCAGAGAAGCCCTAGACCCAGACAAACAGGTGTCCGAAGGAAGCTAGTGCTACCTAATGTTTAAGTCTCAAACCAGGCCTTGTATCCACTCTCTGAATCAGGAATTATGACCCGAATGCACACTGGAACGTGGAGAGCCTGCAGAGGTGAGCAGGAGGGAAGGTGGTGTAGATAAGTGAACATCTCATGCTCACATCCATTTTTCCAGGCTTCCTGTCTGCTTGTCTGGCTGCAATATGGGACCACCTGGTGGTGCCGCTCTGCTGTGTGTGTGGCTTATAACCTGAAACAACGTGCCGCCCGGCCAAGCCATGTGGTCTGCAGAGTGGGCTTTCATGTTTCAGGCTCCTCTTCGGGTTCCCTCTTGCTTTAATCCTCTCTCACCTCCCTGCCCTCAACCTCTACCTCCATCAAAATACACGGGAATCTGGCAACTCTGGGTTAGAACTGTCAGTTAGTGATTATGCTTTCAAATATTCACTGCAGGCATTTGCACGTAAGCCATTTCTCTTTAATGATTGCTTAGAAGGTAATTTTACTGCATTAAAAGGTATTTAAATTTAGCAGAAGGATGGACAGAAAATTTTCTTCACAAAGAGGCCAGATAAGACGTGCATGCCGTAAAGTCAGAGAAAGTTGATTTATCTGTGGAAGGTGGCCTGGTATGTACTCAGGATTGCCAGTCCTGCCCCTCGGGTCTGAGCCTACCTGATTTCCACACACACTGGAAAAGACTGGAATTTCCCCTCTGGTTTCTTTAAGGACTTAGAGCCTGTACTTTCCAAAGATGGGTGTCTCTTCCTTCCATGTCATGCTCCGTTTCCTTGTAGACCAACAGGAGTACCTCTGCTGGAGAGGAAGGAAAGCCTGATCTGTGGGCATGATTGTGACACGATTAATTCTCCTTAACTTCACATTATAAAGAGTTCACAGTTTATTTAGTGCTTGCCTTGCGATTGGCAGCCAAGTTACATTAGGCCCACTGTGGATGGATCTGGGATTTGTGGGGTCTAACACTTACACAGTCTGCCTCAAGGAAAAGAATATAAAATTACAAACCTTTAGAGCACCTCCCAGGGCTTTGGAAGAGGCCCATACACATTGAGAGGCCCCGAGGCTTAAGCTTCTTGGTAAATCTGTTTATGAGTCCAGCCCTGATCATTCTTGGAATCAGAGCAGCTTTAGGAAATTTTGATCACGGGGTGGCGGGTGGAGGTGGGAGTGGGACCAGTGATCATCAATCAGTCAAATAAGTGCTAGCTCTATAAGTTTTAGCTCTATGCAAGACTGAGACAAAAAAAACAGTGAGTCTTATGAGCCACCACACTGGCTGAAATGTACTTTCAAGCATCTGCTCAAATTTAGGAGCTCTGCATTAAAGTAGAATTAAAATCTGTGCCTTTCAGATGGCTGCTGATACAGGGAATCTGCAGGTGCAGTTTGGATATAGTTATGATATGAATAGAAATGCAAATCCAATAAATACACATATCAGAGCATATCATGGTGCTTACTATATACCTAAAGCTCTGGGATTAATGATAGGGTTTATGAAATGATCTAAAATGAAATATGAAAGTGTGAGGTGGGTTATTTTTATGAGAGTAGAAATAACGGCAGTGGAGGTACTACAAGCAACTCTTGATTATCTGTGAAAAGATTATAGGTTTTACCATTCTATGCAAGTCAGAGTAAATTAACAAAGTAGAGGAATGACTGAATGCATTTATAGGAAAATTAATGGCACAGTTACAATTGCTTAGAGAAATAGTGAGTTCTTTACTGGTGGTGACTTTGTACTTGTAAAATAGATAATTCATAATCTGTTTTTTCCTCTGTTAAACCACTCAGGCTTGTGTAGCCAATAGTAGATCTGAGCTTGGTGTGAATTGGGCTTGGACTCACTTTTTAAAATACCAATAACTGGTCCCACCCCCAGAGATTATGACTTGATTGGTCTGGGTACATCTGGGGCATCAGGATTTTTAAAGTTCCCTATGTGATACTTATGTGGAACCAAGATGGAGAATCACTAAACTAGATGGAGAAGGTGTATTTGTTCCTTCTCTGGTTGTAGCATTCCTACAACCAGTTTGAGACATATTTTTTATTGTTTTTTTTCCAAAATATATAAAAACCATTTTACAATAAAAATGTCTTAAGATAGCTAGTTGAATGTTGGGAGACAGAATGTATCTCATTTACATTTTTTAATGAAAACATTATTATCACTATTATTAATGAAAAACAAAGAGCTTTGGCAAACCAAATGTAAGTTAACAGTGATTCCAAGTCTTACTTTAAATTCTTTATTTATTTTTAAGTGTCATGGGTACAACATTGTATTTCAACTTATGTATTCACTACTGTGTACTCACCATGGAAAGTTTAATTTCCATCCATCACTACGCAGTTGACTCCCTTTACCCATTTTACCCTCCCCCATGTCCCTTTCCCCTTGGTGACCATTAATCTTTTCTCTGTATCTATGTTCGTTTTTGTTTGGTTTGGTTGTTTATTTCATTTTATTCTTTTTGGTTGTTTATTTTATTTTATTTTTTTATATTCCTCATATGAGTGAAAACATATGGCATTTGTCTTTTTCCATCTGACTTATTCCACTTAGCATAATACCCTCAAGGTCCATCCACATTGTTGCAAATGGCAAGATTTCATCTTTCTGTTATGGCTGGGTAGTATTGCATTGTGCATATATATTACATCTTTATTCATTCATCCATTGATGAGCACTTAGGTTGTTTCCATATCTTGGCTATTGTAAATAATGCTACACTGAGTATAGGGGTGCATATGTCTTTTTGAATTAGTATCTCCATTTTCTTTGGATAAACACTCAGAAATGGAATAGCTGGATTATATGGTAATTCTGTTCTTAATTTTTTGAGGAATCTCTATACTGTCTTCCATAGTGGCTGCACCAATTTACATTCCCACCACCAGTGTATGAATGTTCCCTTTTCTCATCATCCTCACCAACACTTGTTATTTCCTGTCTTTTTGAGAATAGTCATTCTAACTGGCATGAGGTGATACATCATTGTGGTTTTGATTTGCATTTCCCTAATAATTAGTGATACTGAACATCATTTTATGTGCCTACTGGCCATCTGTATGTCTTCTTTGGAAAAATGTCTACTCAGATCCTCTGCCCATTTTTTAATCAGGGTGTTTGTTTTGTTGTTGTGGAGTTGTATGAGTTCTTTATATATTTTGGATATTAAACTCCTATTGGGTATATGATTTTCAAGTATCTTCTCCCATTCGGTAGGTTGTCTTTTTGTTTTGCTGATGGTTTCCTTTGCTGTGCAGAAGTTTTTTAGTTAGATGTAGTCTCATTTGTTTATCTTTGCTTTTGTTTCCCTTGTCTCAGGAGACATATCCAGAAAGATACTGCTAAGACCAATGTTAAAAAGTGTACTGCATATGTTTTTTTCTAGGAATTCTACGATTTTAGGTCTTACATTCAAGTCTTTAATCCATTTTGAGTTGATTTTTGTATATGGAGTAAAATAGTGGCCTAGTTTCTTTCTTTTGCATATGACCGTCCAGTTTTCCCAATACCATTTATGGAAGAGACTATCCTTTCTCCCATTGTATGTTCTTTGCTCCTTTGTCATAAATTATAATTGTCCATCTATATGTGGGTTTATTCTGGGCTCTCAACTCTGTTTCATTAATCTGTGTCTTTTTTTATGCCAATATCATGCTGTTTTGATTACTATAGCTTTGTACAGTTATACCTCATTTTATTGCACTTTGCTTTATTGTGTTTCACAAATACTGTATTTTTTACAAATAGAAGGTTTTTGGCAACCGTGTGTCGAGCGAGTCTATCAGCACCATTTTTCCAACAGCATTTGCTCAATTCATGTCTCTCTGTCACATTTTGGAAATTCTCTCAATATTTGAAACTTTTTCATTCTTATTATACTTGTTATGGTGACCTGCGTTCAGTAACCTTTGATATTACTGTTTAATTTGGGGGTGGTCCATGAACCACACCCATATAAAGATGGTGAATTTAATAGATAAATGCTGAGTGTGTTCTGGCTGCTCTACCGACCTGCCATTCCTGCCTCTCTCCCTCTTCTCAGGCCTCCCTGTTTCCCTGAGACACAACAATGTTGAAACTAGGCCAGTTAATAACCCTACTGTGGCCTCTAAGTGTTCAAGTGAAAGGAAGAGTTGCATGTTTCTCACTTTAAATCAAAAGTTAGAAATGATTAAGCTTATTAAGGAAGGCATGTCGAAAGAGTAGATGGGCTGAAAGCTAGGTCTCTTGCGCCAAACAGTTAACCAAGTTGCTAATGCAAAGGAAAAGTTCTTGAAGGAAATTAAAACTACCACTACTCCAGCGAACACATGAATGATAAAAAAGCGAAACAGCCTTATTGCTCTTATGGAGAAAGTTTTAGTGGTCTGGATAGAAGATCAAACCAGCCACAACATTCCCTTAAACCAAAGCCTAATCTAGAGCAAGGCCCTAACACTCTTAAATTCTGTGAAGGTGGAGAGAGATGAGGAAGCTGTAGAAGAAAAATCTGAAATGAGCGCAGGTTGGTTCATGAGCTTGAAAGAAAGAAGTTGTCTCCATAATATAAAAGTGCAAGGTGAAGCAACAAGTGCTGATGTAGAAGTTGCAGCAAGTTATCCAGAAGATCTAGCCAGCTAAGATCATTAATGAAGGTGGATACACTAGACAACAGATTTTCAGTGTAGATGAAACAGCCTTCCATTAGAAGATGATGCCGTCTAGGATTTTCATAGCTAGAGAGAAGTCAATACCTGGCTTCAAAGCTTCAAAGGACAGGCTGACTCTTATTAGGGGCCAGTGCAGCTGGTGACTTGAAGTTGAAGCCAGTGCTCATTTACCATTCTGAAAATCCTAGGGCCCTTAAGAATTATGCTAAATTATGCTAAATCTGCCTGTGCTCTATAAATGGAACAACGAAGGCTGGATGACAGCACATCTATTTACACCATGGTTTACTGAATATTTTAAGCCCGCTGTTGAGACCTATTGCTTAGAAAAGAAGATTCCTTTCAAAATAGTGCTGCTCATTGACAGTGCACCTGGTCACTCAAGAGCTCTGGTGGAGATGTACAACGAGATTGTTATTTTCATGCCTGCGAAATACAGCATCCATTCCGCAGCCCGTAGAGCAAGGAGTAATTTTAACTTTCAAGTCCTGTTATGTAAGAATTATATTTCATAAGACTATAGTTGCCATAGATAGAGATTCCTCTGATGGATCTGAGAAGGGTAAGTTGAAAACTTTCTGGAAAGGATTCATCATTCTAGATGTCATTAAGAACATTTGTGATTCATGGATAAAGCTCAAAATATCAACATTAACAGGAGTTTGGAAGAAGTTTATTCCAACTCTCATGGATGACATTGAGGGGTTCAAGACTTCAGTGGAGTAAGTCATTGCAGATGTGGTGGAAATAGCAAGAGAACTAGAATTAGAAGTGGAGGCTGAAGATGTGACTGACTTACTGTGATCTCATGATAAAACTTCAACAGGTGAGGAGCTGCTTCTTATGGATGAGCAAAGAAACTGGTTTCTTGAGATGGGATCTACACCTTTTTTTTTTTTTTTTTTTTTTGCTGTACGCGGGCCTCTCACTGTTGTGGTCACTCCCATTGCGGAGCACAGGCTCCGGACGCGCAGGCTCAGCGGCCATGGCTCACGGGCCCAGCCGCTCCGTGGCATGTGGGATCCTCCTGGACCGGGGCACGAACCCGTGTCCCCTGCATCGGCAGGCGGACCCCCAACCACTTCGCCACCAGGGAAGCCCGGATCTACACCTTTTGAAGATGCCGTGAAGATTGTTGAAATGACAACAAACGATTTAGAATATTACACACATTTAGTTGATGAAGCAGCAGCAGGGTTTGAGAGGATTGACTCCAGTTTTGAAAGAAGTTTTCTGCTGTGGGTAAAATGCTCTCAAACAGCATTGTATGCTACAGAGAAATTGTTGGCGAAAGGAAGAGTCAATGGATGTGGCAAACTTCTTGGTTGTCGTATTTTTTAAAATGGCCACAGCCATCCCAGCCTCCAGCAACCACCAGCCTGGTCAGTCAACAGCCATCAACATTGAGGCAAGACCCTCCACCAGCAAAAAGATTACGACTTGCTGAAGGCTCGGGTGATGGTTAGCACTTTTTAGCAATAAAGTGTTTTTAATTAAGGTATATACATTATTTTTTCAGAACTAATGCTATTGCACACTTAAAAGACTGCAGTATAATGTAAACATAACTTTTATATGCACTGAGAAACCAAAACAAATGGTGTGACTTATTTTATTGCAATATCTGCTGTTTTGCCATGGTCTGGAACAAAAGCCGCAATATCTCCAAGGATGCCTGTTGTATAATTTGAAATCAGGGATGTGATACCTTCAGCTTTGTTTTTTTTCTCAGGATTGCTTTGGTTGTTTGGGGTCTTTTATGGTTCTGTATAAATTTTAGGATTTTTTTTGTCCTATTTTGTGAAAAATATTTTGGGATTTTGATAGGGATCGCATTGAATCTGTAGATTGCTTTAGGTAATATGGACATTTTAACAATGTTAAACCATAAGACGTTGTTGAAAGAAATTGAAGGCACAAAGAAATGGAAAGATATTCTGTGCTAAATGATTCCAGTCTAATTTTTAGACACACATACACACACACACGGACTGAAATTAAAATTTTGGAACTGAGAAGTTACATCGTTTTTATAAAGTTTTTATTTTTATTGAAGTATAGTTGATCACAATGTTGCGTTAGTTTCTGGTGTACAGCAAAGTGAATATATATATTCAATATATATATTCTTTTCTCATACTCTTTTTCATTATAGGTTATTACAAGATATTGAATATAGTTCTCTGTGCTATACAGTAGGACCTTGTTGTTTATCTATTTTATATACAGTAGTTTGTATCTGCTAATCCAAAACTCCTAATGTATCCCTCTTAACTAGTATGAGCCTGCAAAGCAGCTAGGGATGCTCATGTCAGGGGGTCATTGCACTCTCTTCCTGGGAGGATGCCCACAGCAAGCCAGATCACATGGAGTACTTCCTCTGCCCATCATGTGTTTTTGATAAGCCTTTCAAGCAAACCCAAATCCTTGTTCCAGCTGGCCTGAGCACCCTCTTTCCTGACCATGTTGCATTGCCAAGTTCTCCTTCTTTGTGCTGCCCTTTCCTGAGCTCCACGCAGACCATTCTCCTGTATTACCGTATCTCCTCAGCAAAGGTACAATGCACTTGATTGTGCCTTTTCACTTTTCTGATACGCTCACATTGCTTAATTGCTACTTGACTGCAGTACAGTTTCATCCATTTCAGGGCCAGGCAGGTAACTGAAAGGGGGACTGGATGGCTGATACCATGTGAAAGAGGGGCAGCCACTGCTCAACTCCCCCTGGTTTTTGCCATGACAGAATACAGACTAGGGCCGTCAGATCTGTTTTCTTTCTTTCTTTTCTTTATTAAAGAAAAACCAGAAATCTGGATATTTATGTAAAATCTCCTATTTTTAAATGTTGGAAGTGAATTCATACTCTTTAAAAAATACTGTCCAGCCCAGCAGAATACTTCTGTGGACCACAATTGGCTGTGAGCCACCAGTATGTGACCTCAGATTTACTGTAATCATTTACAGCTGGAGTTGTAGGTTGATCCAGATAAGAGTTTCTGAGACCATACCTCAATGCTAGCAATGGACTCCTGAATCTCCTCAGTCTTCCCTCCCCAAAACTATTTCCTATTCCTTTGGCCAGGCTATTTTATAGGAAGCCCATCTCTTCTTGTCCACTGTGGCTTGACCACTTTGGCTTTCACAGGGTAATCTTATCTCTAAGATCTGGAGGATGCCTCATTGTCACCCCTTCACCATGGAAGGGATTTTGGGGACTGTCTTTCTTACTTTACAGATTTTGAAACAAGTGTGAGACCCAGAATGCTGGAGGGCCTGGCCCAGGTTCTCAGAGTGCCTGAGAATGAGGCTCAGATCTGTCCACTACCAAACTGCTTCTTTCTTTGCCCTGATATTGCCTCTAATCCCACATTTATTTCAAAAAGAACAAGATCTTGGGAAACTTGAGTTACGTATTTTGTTGCTAACTCTTGATCCTGTCTTCATCTGCAGCATACCCACTACTTTCCATCTTCTTTCCACCTGGCATTCACCTGACAGATACAGCAGCACGGTAACTCCAGAGAGATGAACCCGAGTGAAATTAGTCATCTGTGGGTAGATCCTTACTTAGCTAGCAGCACTGAGGGGTCTGTGATTTCTTTCACAGGATCGCAGAAACTAGGGTCTTAGTACAATGATATAACCTGGTCAGAGGAAGCGTTTATCTCTGTATTGAGAATTGGATTAAATTTGCAGTAATATATTGAGTACCATGAATTACGTTAATGTCATATATGTACCCCGCTGTCTTTTTTTTTTCTGGATTTGTGAGAGCAATCAGCTCTGTTTAAATAGTTTAGCTATTTAGTAAGTAAACTTGTAAGAAAGGCACAGAATATGGGCTTTTTGCCAGTGTTGTTTATCTAACTGGCATTTGTAGCCTGTGGCTTCACAAGTGCTAGGAAGACCTGAAGACACAACTTAATAACATGTAATTAGCCTGTTTTATCTTGTGAATACATCATAATTGTGGGTAGTTTTTGCAGAGGGCCTCTCAGAGTTGCACCCACATCTTGCAGACCCCCGTCCTATGCTTCCCTGTTGGGCATCTGTGTATGCAATTATAAACTTATTATCAACATGACAAAAGCAACAACAATAAAGTGACATAATTCTATAGGGTGTACTATATACCAAGCACCGTTCTAAACTTTACATATGTTAACTAATATGTGAAGTAGTTACTATTATTTGTATAATGAGTATAATGTACTCATTATACTAATAATAGTATTATTATATATTTAATATATAATAATACTATTATATATAATTAATAGTATTATTCGTATAATGAGTATATTAGTAAATGAATATAATAATAATATTATTATTATACTTATTTTCCAGTTGAGGAAATTAAGATACAGAGAGTTAAGTAAGTCACCTAAGGTCACGTAGGTAGTAGGTGGCAGATTTGAATCATATCATCTGGCTAATGAAAAGAGAACTGACAGGATCTATTACCAATCCCAACCTCTGCCTTACATAGATAAGACAGAGATGGAACTTCATTCTCTGGGTTTCTACAGTGCTGCCATTTCGTTTGGAAAAGGACATGAACGTTTCTGGTGGGTGGTCTGGTGGTTTTAAAAATGTGTCCACAAATTCTTTCATACTCCATCCTTCAAGAGGTGAAGCTTAATTTCTCTTTATTTTTGTGTGGGTAGAACTTAGTAATTTGCTTCTAACAAATAAAATTAAGCAGAAGTGGTCATGTGTGACTTTGGAGCCTAGGTCATCAGAAGGCATAGTGTCCTTTGTCTTGGTCAGTCTCTCTCTTGGATCACTTGTTCTGGGGGAAACAAGCTTCCATATCATGAGGAGAAGCCCAATGAGACCAGCTAGAAACTAGAAAGTGGGCCTCCTGCCAAGAGCCTCATGCATGAGCTTAGAAGTGAACCCTCCAGCCCCACTTGAGCCTTTGGATGTCTGCAGCCCTGGTGGACATCTGGCTTGCAACCTCGTGAGACACCCTGAGCCAGAGCCACCCAGCTGAGCCACTTCCAAAATCTCATCCTGAAGAAACTGTGCAATAATAAATGTTTGTTATTTTCAGCCCGTAAATTTCAGGGTGATCTGTTGTGCAGTGATAGATAGCTACTACAGGTGGTATCATGGTTGCCAGTAAACCTTGGCGAAATTATTCAAAATCAAATTGCGCTTAGGGAGCATATTTTCATATTGGAAAAAGAAAACATGTCTGGGCTGTTCCTATAGGACAGAACACGCTGAGCTTATTCCCCCCAAACTTTTTGAAATGGAAAGAATATATCTAAAATTAACATGTAGCTTAAATCTACCTTATTCCTCTCCCTTCACCTGTAGTGCTCTGAATTGAATAGACTTATTTTCCTACTGTTTGAGAGCTGAGAGCAGTTTGATTTGAACACAACTGTTGCTTAGCAATAGGAAGGAACTTAATGGCTCTACTCTCTTCTGCAAACTGAGAGGAGCCTCCCTGTGTAGCTATTGTCTGTCTGTAATGCTGAATTTAAAATTGTAATTATCATTTTAAGATGAAATTGAAGCTGGCCTATGTGACACATTACACTCACCCTAGCATCTCAGCTACCCAGCAGGTTGGAGTGTCCCAGTTTGAGTCCCCTTTGCAGAGAAGCTGGTCTCCTGGAACTATGGGGCATTTAGAAGACTAAGACAGAGCTCTAAAGAAGCTAGTGAATTCCCAATTGGTAGGTGGTTTGTATTCTCTAAACACTGACTTTGTGATTCTGGGACTGCAACTTGGCTCTTGAGATGCTGTGACTAGAAACTGAGCCAATGATATTAGGGAAGGGCTTCGGTGGCATGGGGATTCCAAAGACATTTTGGGGAGTAGGAGGGGGTGGGAAGTCTAGCTGCCACTGACCTTACTACCCAGCTCTGTTGGAAAGGCTCCTAGAAATGTCAGCTGCTTTGGATTTTTTTTTTTGCTTTGGATTTTTTAAACAAAAGGTCTAAATCCGATTGTTCATCAGAGAGGTTGGTCTCGAGATTCAGAAATCTCTGCCTGAATTAAAAGCATTATTCTTTCCCACTCTTTGGATTAAATGATGAACAAGTTTATTTGATTTTGCTTAATCTTCAATTAGTTATATAGGTCTTTCTGTGTACCTGTACACGCTATGCCATACCAGGTATTGTGGAAAGATAAAAATAGAATACGAGCCATTGCCTCTACTCTCTAAGAACTGACAGTCTCATTGAGGAGATTAGATGAACAGGCATAAAGTAAATTTCAAATGATCAAGATGTAAACTCTAGCATACTGATAATAGTATAATTATTGGTTATTAAATTCTGGACTTGAAAACCCAGAGAAAATGTCACATTAGCAAAATAATAAGCCTTCAGTACATGACCCTGAAAGAAAAAGTTAATATAGTTTCAAAGTATTTCATGCATTCACTCTTCCAATTAGTCAGTTTTCTGAACATAGGTTTTTGGAGCTTTTTTTGTTTTTGACTTTGGGACAGTGTTTTCCTCTGGATCTGCACATTATTCCTATGGTCACACACTTCCTGGTGTGTGTTACAGTCTTAGCAGTTTGGCTGGTTTTATATTAAGTGGAGGCAGTGTCTGTCGTACTGGAGTAAATTAACATTACCAAGATTTCGACACATGCATCAGAAGGAGAAGTGATGAAAGTCTTAGACAAAGTATATTTCAGTGTCTTACAAAATCAGAAGCTATAAACCTACAGAAAACACGAAATAGACTTGTTGAACTAGAGATAAATAATAGTATCCTGATAAGCTTTTGCGTGCATGTCTGTTGTTTTTTTTTTTTTAATAAGTGTAACAAATAGTCATGGAGGGGCAAACAGCTCCTTTTTTACTATTACAGCAAGTCCCCTACATAGGAACCTTCAAGTTGCGAACTTTCAAAGATGCAAATGTGCATTTGCATGTCCAGTCACGTAGTTCACGTGTCTGGTGTACATTGTCATGTGCGTGCATCCTCTGTAAGTGGTTGTGCTTTTGTGTACTTTACTGTACAGTACTGTATAGAGTACAGTAGTACAGTGTCTATTTCAAGCCCAGGATGTCCGTAAGCAAGCGTAAAAGCAGCGGTGATGTAGCTGGTACTGCTAAGAAAAGCTAAGTGCCAAGAAAGGACAAAGAGAGACAAGAGGAAGTAGTAACTGAAGAACCGAAGAGATTCATGATGTAGGAAATGGCAAGGGGATTTTCTTTATTTGAGGAGGTACTGTTAGTTTTTGAGGCACAGGACCTGAATGTAGAATGTATATGAACCTACAGCTGCCATTCAGAATGCAATCCAGTCATCTGTGATGAGAAAAAAAGAGCTACTACCCAGACATCACTGGATCGTTTTTTCAAGAGGGTAGATAGAATTGAATCCAGCAAGGAACCAGAACCTGTGCCACTAACCTCAGGCGTGAGTGAAATTGCAGCTTGCCCTCCTTCTCCTATCGCTGACCATCCTTCAGCTCTGCCATCTCCCACCTCCCCTCTCCCTCCTCCAGTCAGTAACTCTTCCTGCCTCTTCACTCAATGCCAGCCCCTGTATGCCAGCTGCTGTCCTGTACTACTGGACTTTTCAAGGTACTGTACTGTAAGATTAAAAATGTTGTCTTTATTTTTTGTTTGTTTTTTATGTATTATTTGTGTGAAAAGTATTATAAACCTATTACAGCACAGTACTATCTACCGATTGTGTTAGTTGGGTACGTCGGCTAACTTTGTTGGACTTACAAACAAATTGGACTTACAAATGCGCTCTCGGAATGGAATTCGTTCGTATGTAGGGGACTTACTGTATTGGATCACCAGCTGTAAAGACTGTGAGGCTCGATGTTTAGTCATGTGTCGCATTCGAATGGCAACAGTGCAGATGTTACCTGCCTATAGCCCTCCTCCACTTTATAGACGTTTATTTGGGCTTGTTTCTAATTTTCAAGATCCTGTACACCATTGAGAATTAATTCAAAACAGAGCATCTTAGTCAGGATAAAGCTTCATCTGGCAAATACGCTACCAGAGTCAGTTCTCTTGATCCCTGTGGGTTGTGTGGAAAACAAGCCACAGTCCCCTTTAGCGGCAGGCACGGAAGCTAACAGTCTTAGCAAAGGCTAGAGTTTCCTGCCTCCACCGGGCTTACCTCGCTCACTGCAGTGTTAAAGATTTGTAAGTTATGTTCTCATTCCTTTTTTTCTATCCTAGCAGTATGGGTTTATGAAGACCTAATCCTACACCTCACGTTCGTATACTGCCTCACAATTTCAAAGCCCTTTTATAAGTAACAGCATGTGTGTCCATCACAACCAGGCTGGGAAGTGGAGAGGCAGAGATTACCTTCCTCTTCTAATATATAAAGAAACAGGCTCAGCGAGGTGAAGTGACTTACGGGCGGTTTGAAATTGCAGGCATAGGCCCTGAGTCCAAGTCTCTGGACTCCTGGTCCAGTGCTCATTCTATTAAACCAGGTTACTTTTGTAAAGTGGTATTTCAGAGCCATACCCCTGATATGTCAAGGGACAGTTGAACAGTTAGTTGGTATCCAGTTAATTAATTCTTTAATGAGTTTAATTATTAACCATCTTCAAATATGAATCTCAGTTTCCTTCCCTCTCAGATTCAGGCACTTCCTATACATAAGGAAGTCCTGGTTTCCTTTGTGTGTTTCATAGTTTGTATTTAATTCCCCAGCAGGGTTCAGGGACTACCGCCAAAGCATCCTTGAGGTTGGTTCTTGGATACTGATTGACGCACAGAAAGACATTTTTTAGGAATTTGAACATATTTGTTTGTTCTCCTAAACATTTCTTCAGATAAATATCATGGCAAATAGAAGAAAACCCTGAACTCACCAACCAGATTTTACTTATTTACTTTATCATTTTAAAATCCACCCACCATGCCCACGCATTTCCTTGAAATACATTCTGCCATTCAACTACCTTTGATGGTGACTTAGAGATAGAAGCCTTTTATTTTCAAGGATCAGCTGTCCTGTCAACTTAAAATTTTTGAACAGCCTCACTGAGATATATTTTATATACCATACAACTCAGCCATTTAAAGCATACAGTTTGATGGCTTTTAGTATTGCCCTGCCATCTTTAGTGGAATTCCAATCTGGGTTTTGAGAATACTCAGGCTGTTTCCTGTGGAAAACAATTCAGTTGGGATCTGTGGTGCACTCAGAGTGTCTGGTCTCACTTGGAGCTGTCAGGTGGGTGGAGGATGCAGTTAAGAAGCCCTCTTGCCCTCTTGGTGGGAGTTAACAGGCCTGAGGATTCGAGCTTCTGTTTTTATCACGCTGAGGGAGGGAAGAAAGGCTGAGTGTCCCCTCCCGAGAACAGTGCTTACTGGAGAAGTGGCCTCTGATCGCTGGTGTCTGGTGATCTGGCTGTGGGAAAAGAAGTTATTCAGGGAACAGGGGCCATGCGGGCCTTAGAGAGAATGGGGTATCGGTGAGAGCAGTTATGACTGATTCTCCAAGGAGTCAGGATTGAAAGTGGTTAAGAGAGTGGATTTGGGTGTCAAATAAGCCTGTATCTGAGTTCTGCCACTTGTCTAAGCTGTGTGATCTAGGGCAGACTCTCTAAGTCTGATTTTTCTCATCTTTGAGAAGAGTGAGAGCAATGATTGTACCTCCCTCATAGAGTTGTCATGAGGATTAGAGGAGATGATCTATGTGCAGTTCTTAGCATTTGGAACCGGCTAAGCACTCAATGAATATTTTCCGCTGTTATTATTGACTGTTTCCTCCACAAGATTCATAAGCTTTTTGAGAACAGGGACTGTTGTGTTTACCATTAGATCTCCAGCCCCTGTCATCATAACAAGCTGGAGCTGAATTCAAATGAATGCATTCTCCTGTCATCCATTTATTCTCTTTGTCTCTTCTGGTCTCACTTATGTGCACGCATGTGTGAGCATGCATACATACACACGCACACATACATGTATACCATGCCCCCTACTGACTACTTTTATAGGGACAAGAATTAGTAAAATAACTGCAAAAGTGTATTAATTGTGTGTCATCCCATAGTCATCTGATGAAAGGAGTGTAGTTTCTGGGCACAATCAAGAGACTTAGAAATAACTTTGTTACATGAATCTATGCTATATGATGGTATCCACTACAGCTGACTCTTATGTATTATGACAGGTAACTGGGGAAAGAAGAGGCGAGCAGCTCACCAGTATGTTTTTATAGTAGTAATAGTAGGAGACGCTTCAGGATTTGCACTGGACTGTTCCAGAAGGGGGAGGAGTCTAAGAAATGTCAGTGTAGACATTTTTGATGGACTATATATAGTACCTGGTGAAAAAGAGAAGCCATGCAGATGGTTAAATTGCACGTCTAAGGCCTGAAAGACTGAGTTAACAGTATAATGATCTCAGTTCACAATTAGTTAAGTGTTAGGTGTCAGTAAGAAATCTTAAGTGGGGAGAACCAAAGAGAAGGGACTAATGCACTTCCCAGATGAGCTTGTCCAGCCCCTCTCATCCCTAGAGAGATGTCCCCTGAGCTTATTTATTTATGCCTCATGTCATTTAGCAAAGGGCTTGAGGCAAATCCCCGGCTGCACTGCGAGTCAGAAAGCATTTGCCTGGGCTCCATTCTGGGTAGAGTCCAAGGGAAATTGAGTTTCGGTCCATAGGGAACTGGTATCTTAATAATGAAAGTTACACTTGCAACCTTCTAGCCTGAAAGTGTCACACATCCCAGCAAACAAATCTTGCGCAAAATGTTGCCATTATCAAAGGTGAGGTCATCTGACATGGTGTTTGCTTTCATGCACTGGCTGTACTTTTCAGTGGCTTGAGGGGCTGGTGCCCTGATTGCCTGTTGTGTTACCCGCAAGTTCCGGGTTAAGTCACTTACTAGCTCTTTTGGGCATCAGTTTCCTCATCACTAAAAAAGGAATAATCGCGTCTAATTTGCTGGAACTTTGAGAATTAACTTACTTTTTTCCAGCACAGCGATAATCAGAAGGAAAGGGGCTACATGAAGACAAATTTGTAGTGTAGGTTGCAGGTTAAATGAATTAACCCCCATTTCCTGGTGCTTCATGCTTATTGACACAATCCTACCGTTTGGTTGTCCTGTGCCAGAAAGAGATGGCTCTGTCGGATAGAGAGAATTCTGAGATTGGAAAGGCAGGAAGTCTGGGCTCAAGGAGAATATCTCCAATATGACTGAATAGCTTTATTTCACCTACTGTGGTAAGTTCTGGTATTTTCTTAGGTAAGGGTTCCTTGAGACTTCCCCTGACACTGCCGCAGCCATGCTAGTCTATCACAGGTCCAGCTGCTGTATCTGAGTTCTGCCACTTGTGGGAACTGCCATTTCCGTGGATGATTTTCATAGGTACTGTCTTGGACCATATCCGGGGCTGGACTTAGCCATACTGGTGCTATGATCATGTATACGCTCCAGAATAGTTTCCATTGTCATTCAGTTTGGTTTATGATTATTTTCAGTCCTGGTTAATTTTTATGCATAATGATTATAATACTTTATTCATTTATGTTGAAGTACTGGAAACACTGGATTTTTCTGTAGTTAGAAGGATCCTGAGATGCAATACTAAATCTATGGAATGAAGAGGTATTTTTGTTCAAATTCAAATAAAGATTATAAGTACTAAACTCAGCCTTTGGACAATTATTGCTAATAATTTGAAGCTGTTGCTAAAATCCTCAATACTCTTTTTGTCAATGTATGAAATGGTTTAACATACCTGAAAAAGAAAAGGATATCCAAATTCAGGTTATCCATTTTCTGTTCAGGTATAGGTGGGTAGGTTTTTTGGTGGTGTATGACTCCCTTCCTAGTACAAAGCTATCAGATTCAGAAATAGGGTGACTTTATACTACAGATGAAGAAATTGAATTATTAACGCAAAATCTTCCCCAAAAGAAAATCCCAGACCTAGATGGGTTCACAGGTGATTTCTACCAAACATTTAAAGAGTAAATAATGTCAGTGATTCACAAAATCTTCCAGGAAATGGAGGAGGAAACACTTTCTAACTCATTTTATGAGGCCGTATTACCATGATACCAAAACCAGACAAAGACATAAGAAGAAAAGAAAACTACAGGGAAATAGTGTTTATGAACATAAAATACAAAAATTCTCAATGAAATATTAGCAAACCAAATCTAGCAACTTATGAAAAGTATTAAACACCATGAACAAATATATTTTATCTCAGGAATGCGAAATTGGTTTAACATCAGAAAATCAATTAATATAATACATCATATAACTATAATAAAGGATAAAAATCATATGATTATCTTTACAGGAACAGAGAAAACATTTCATATGATCCAACCAAGAAGGTAGGACTAGAAGGGCAATTCCTTAGTCTGATAAAAGGCATCTATGGAAAATGGACAGCTCACATCTTACTTAATAGTGAAAGACTGAATGCTTTCCTCCTAATATCAAGAACAATATGAAGGATATCTGGCCACTTCTATTCAACATTGTACTGAATCATTTTTCCAGAGGGGGAAAAAAATAATATAAAGGCATCCTGACTGGAAGAAAGGGAGGAGGTAAAACTGTCATTATTCACAGATGACATGATCCTATATGTTGAAAACCATAAGGGATCCTCAAAGAAAACCTACCAGAACTGATAAACAAGTTCAGTAAGGTTGCAGAATATAAGATCAATATATAAAAGTCAATTGTATGTTATATACTAACAATGAACTGAAATGAAATTAAGAAAACAATTCTATTCACAAAGCATCAAAAAGAATTTAAATACTTAGGAATAAATTTAACAAAAGAAGTGAAAGACTTGTATCCTATAACGTACAGAACTTGCTGAGAGAAATTAATGGAGAGATGTACCAAGCCCATTGATTAGAAGATTCAGTTTTCCCAAAACTAATCTGTATATTCAACACAGTTCCTATCAAAATACCAATGGGTTTGTTTCCAGAAATTGACAAGCGGGTCCTAAAAAAACACATAGCTTTAAATGTGTATTTATTTTTGCTTTCATTTTTGTTTTGTTCTGGTAGAGTACTAACATTTTTATGGAAATGCAAAGGATTCAGAATAGCCAAGACAAATTTTGAAAAATAAGAACTAAGTTGGAGGACTTCTACTTCCTGATTTCAGAACTTAAGACTACAGTTTGCAAGATAATAGGGTACTGGCATAAGGATAGTCATATTTCAGTGAAACAGAAGTAGGAGTCTGGAAATAAATCCTTAAATTTATGGTCCATTGATTTTTTTTTATGAAGGTACCAAAGCAATTCAAGAGGGGAAAGGATAGTCTTTTTCAACAAATGGTGCTGGAGCAATGGCTGGCTGCAAGCAAAGAGATTAACTTAATCCTAAATGTCAGGGCTAAAATTATGAACTTCAATAAGAAACATAGGAGAAAGTCTTAGTGCATGGGTTGGGCAAAGAATTTTTAGATAACAACATCAAAATCAAGATCCATAAATGAAAAAAAATTGATAAATTGGACTTCATCAAAATTGAAAACTTTGGGGCTTCAGAAGACACCATGAAGAAGGTGAAAAAGATAACCTGTAGAGGAGTGGGAGGAAATATTTGCAAATCATATATTTGATAAAGGACTTCTATCCAGAATATATGAAGAACTCAATAATAAGGAGACAAACTACTGAAGTAAAAGTGGCTAGAATATTTGAATAGATATCTCACCAAAGAAAATAAAGCAATGGCTAAAAAGCACATGAAAAGATGCTCATTAGTCATCAGGGAAAACACAAATTAAAGTCACAATGAGATACTACATCATACCCATTAGAACAGCTATAATAAAATTGACCACAAAAATAACAAGCGGCAGTGAGAATGTGGAGAAACGGGAACCCTCCTACATTGCTCTTGGGAAAGTAAAAAAGAACAGCTACTTTGGAAAACAGTTTGGCAGTTTCTTAAAATGTTTAACATAAGCTTGCCGTAGGATCCAGCAGTTTCACTCCTGGGTACTAGGCATCTACGCAAGAGAAATTAAGCCATTATGTTCACACAAAGACTTGAACGTGAATGTGTATAGCAGCATTATTCATAATAGCCCCAAATTAGAAACAGACCAAATGCCATCAACAAGTGAATGGGTAAACAAATGTGATATATGCATACAATAGAATGTTATTCCACAAGAAAAAGTAATGACTGACTGATACATGTTACAACATGGATGGACCTCGAAAATACCACGTTAAGTCAGGGTCAGCAATAGTTTTTTTTCGTTTTTTGTTTTGCGGTAGGCGGGCCTCTCACTGTTGTGGCCTCTCCCGTTGCGGAGCACAGGCTCCGGACGCGCAGGCTCAGCAGCCATGGTTCACGGGCCCAGCCGCCCCGCGGCATGCGGGATCCTGCCGGATCCTGCCGGATCGGGGCACGAACCCGTGTTCCCCGCATCGGCAGGCGGACTCCCAACCACTGCGCCACCAGGGAAGGCCTTCAGCAATGGTTTCTTTTTAAAGGTCAGGTAGTGAATATTTTAGGCTTGGAGACCATATGGTCTCTGTGGCAACTTCCCAACTCTGCTCTCTAAGCAGCAACAGACAATATGCAAATGATTGGGTGTGATAGTGTGCCAATAAAACTTTATTTACAAAAATAGGCAGCAGGTACTTTGCTGACTCCTGTGCTAAGTGAAAGAAGCCAAATGCAAAAGACCACACACAGTATGATTCCATTTATGTGAATGTTCAAAAAGTAATTCTGTGATGACAGAAAGCAGATTCATGCTTGCCTGGCATGGGGGTGGGAACAGGGAATGAGTGCAGGTAAGCACTAGGGATATTTTGGGGGTGGTGGAAATGTTCTGTAATTGGATTGTGATCATGGTTGCACAACCCTATAAATTTACTACCTATCAGTGAATTATACACTTAAAAGGGCTGAATTTCATGGCTTGTAAATTATCTCAGTAAACCTGTTAAAAATTATATGTGCTTTCATTTGTTCATTTCTTTTGTTTACTGGCTTAGCCATTTTATCTTCATATTATTACTTTTATTTCCAGTGAAAATTTTATTTTATTAGTGACTCTACTATTCCAGCTAAGAGCAGTGCTTAGAGAGTTTTATAAGTGCCTTGTAACTTTGAACTCTTCCCTCTAGAGCAAAAGTTGATATGAGTTAGGTGAGGTCTTTCTGAACTCTCTCCCAGGGATCTTATTATAAGGAAAACCCTAGTAAGAACTCTGAAGGAAGCTTTATAGCATCATGAGTGCTGGAGTATCTGAAACCAAATGTCAGGGACTGTGGTTTCGGAAGTGGGTAAGAAAGGAGCTTTTAATTGTATGTATTTTTTTCCTGCCTTCTTTAAAAGTTCTTATAATATCTAACCTAGACTAGAGTAGGTTAATTCATCTGACGCTTAAGGAACTGTCCATGCCTTTTGAATACTTTTTAAGCTAAGAAGAGTGCATTTGCGTGTGCCAGTTGTCTGCTGTGATCATTACATTCCTATCGTGAGATCTGAGGCTGAGATGGGTCAAGGACTCAATTCAAATTCATCTTGGGATCATTGCACAATTGCCCACAGCATCTTACCAACAGAGTAAGTTAGTAAAGTGTAGAACCATTGGCATTCCTGATACATAGGCAGGCTTTCATGGAACTAAAAATTATCTTGCCGGTGACAGAATTGGTCATACTGAGAGAAAGAGGGCTACATGATGGCTGGTGCAGTGATCTACTGATTTGGTCTAATTTCCCTCATCAGAGAGCATTTCCGAGGTGTGATCTTGAAAGAAAACAGCCTTTTCTCTGGGCTGATGATGGGGAATAAGTACTAATGAATGACCTCACTGTATGATTGAGATGCTATTAAATCCTCACCCTTGGAGCTGAGTATAAGAGCTGGCTCTTAGAGTCTTCAGGAGCCAGAGGTGGAAAGTATTCCATCAGGAGGATGTGCTATTTACCAGTCATAGGCTTTTCTAATTTGCTGAACTTACTGAACACTGGAGAGGACCTCTTAGACAAAATATAAATATTGTTTTGTCTCTACTGTAGCCTCTTTCCACCTTGTATACAAAGATTCCTGTATATAAATTGTGTGCAAATGATTTGATACCTTATTTATTTATTTATTTATTTTTTGCGGTACGTGGGCCTCTCACTGCTGTGGCCTCTCCCGTTGTGGAGCACAGGCTCTGGACGCGCAGGCTCAGCGGCCATGGCTCACGGGCCTAGCTGCTCCGCGGCATGTGGGATCTTCCAGGACCGGGGCACGAACCCGTGTCCCCTGCATCGGCAGGCGGACTCTCAACCACTGCGCCACCAGGGAAGCCCTTGATACCTTATTTAAATCCTTGTAATGAAGATTACTAGTTACTATGAGCATTATTGGCACCGGTGAGCTCATTGCCTATGTGTTAGTCAGATATGCATTATCATCTTCTATTTATTTATTTATTTTAACATCTTTATTGGAGTATATTTGCTTAACAATGGTGTGTTAGTTTCTGCTTCATAACAAAGTGAATCAGCTATACATATACATATATCCCCATATCTCCTCCCTCTTGTGTCTCCCTCCCACCCTCCCTATCCCACCCCTCCAGGTGGTCACAAAGCACTGAGCTGATCTCCCTGTGCTATGCGGCTGCTTCCTACTAGCTAGCTATTTTACATTTGGTAGTATATATAAGTCCATGCCACTGTCTCACTTCGTCCCAGCTTACCCTTCCTCCTCCCTGTGTCCTCAAGTCCATTCTCTACATCTGCGTCTTTACTCCTGTCCTGCCCCTAGGTTCTTCATAACCTTTTTTTTTTTTTTTTTTAGATTCCATATATATGTTTTAGCATACGGTATTTGTTTTTCTCATTCTGACTTACTTCACTTTGTATGACAGACTCTAGGTCCATCCACTTCACTACAAATAACTCAGTCATCTTCTATTTAAATTCATTTCTTTTGTCAGTCAGCCTTTTTCTCTGAAACATAGACAGAGACAGGTTTTTAAAAATTCTCACAGGCTGTCTTCTAAAGATGGGCTCAAGAGTGCCTAATTCACCCAGAACTGTCCTCAGGGTGAGAGAGAAGCTTCTGTGTGAAGTCTCCTTACCTCTACTGAGACTTCTTTCTCTCTCTCTCTCTACTCCCCCCGCCCCCACGCCTTTCTTTCCTTCTTTCCTTCTGGCATATATAGAAAGCAATTTTGATCAGTGAGTTTTTACCTAGAAATCATGGAGGTCTATTAGAAGGCAGGCTTCAGCATAACAAAACTGAAGAGCCTCCAGGTATCCCTGAATGTGGGATGTGCTGTTTTAATTGAATGTCAAGGCTTATTCAGACACTGACCTCATCTGCCTCATTTCTGATTACAAATATTGAACATCATAGGCTAATTCCTGGACCTTTGGCATTGGACACTTGCTATCTGTTATCTATGGAACTTTGGTTGTAGGGAACAAATTAGTTATTTCCCTAGGGAAGAGATTTATTACAGGGAATTGGGTACAGAGGAAGGAATAGGCTTAAGGCTGGGCTTCAGGGAATCACTTATGGGGGACCATGTAGAACTCGCCCACCTGGGGCTGCTGCTTCTGCTGTCCTTGGATGGTGGACACACAGGAGGTCTTGGGAAACTGCTGACCCAAGAAGACATTGACTTCATTCCATCAGTGATCAGGAAACTGCTGCCTGCCTCTGCGGAGGCTGCCCCTGTGGGCTGGGGCACTGTTGGCCTCCTTGGCCATGCCTGCCAGCAGAAATGGCTGTTGCAGTGGGTAATGGCCTCTGTCTCATTTCCACCTTCCAGGCCCTGAGCAGATGCTCTAATTTGCATTCAGAACCTGAGTTGCAGGAGAGCCTGGGAAATGCAATTTTTAGCCAAATACTTTTGAGCCTTCCAGCCCCAGAGGACATGAAGGAACGCCTCTCCATCTTCGGCATTTACATGTACAGTAATTCCCCTACATATGAACAAGTTCTGTTCCCAGACCGTGTTCGTAAGTCCAATTTGTTCGTAAGCCCAACAAAGTTAGCCTAGGTACCCAACTAACACAATTGGCTATATAGTACTGTACTGTACTAGGTTTATAATACTTTTCACACAAATAATACATAAAAAACAAAAAATAAAACATTTTTAATTGGACAGTACTTTCAAAAGTACAGTAGTACAGTACAACAGCTGGCATACAGGTGCTGTCATCGAGTGAACAGGCAAGAAGAGTTACTGACTGGAGGAGGGAGAGGAGGTGGGAGATGGGAGAGCTGAATGCTCATCAGCATTAGGGGACGGAGGGCAAGCTGCAAGTTCACTCACGCCTGAGGTTGGTGGAACGCATGTTCGCATTTTTGAAAGTTCTCAACTTGAAGGTTCGTATGTAGGAGACTTACTGTAGTTAATTATGCTTATCAAAAAATGTTCATTTTAAACCATCTTAATTCAGATACGGACATGAACAACCGTATTGGAAGAATATGCAAAAATGAGATAGTCCATAGGCACATAAGGTGCCCTCACACATTTAAATGCACCTCTCTTGACCACCAAACTCAGTAATTTGGAATATCTTCAAGCAAAGCAATGTTTGCACAACACGTGGTCTAGCTACAAGAGAAACATGCACTTAGAGTGTCCATGTGGGACCCCAGTTATGTGTATATGAGTGCACATGAAGTCCTGTGCTGAGAATAAACAGCACTTTTTTTCTGACCTGGGAAGTACAGATGCAATGTGTGTCGCAGCATGAGATGCTGTGTCATCAGAGAGCTGGGCTTGGCTGATGGTACCAGGATGTGTTTGTTCATTGGGGAACTTTTGTAAGATGGGGAAATGAGAACCTAGGACTGCTGCAGTCACATCTGTGGTTGATGTGACTGGTACCTGATGACATTGTATGTGCAAAACCTCCGCTACCTCGTGAGGTTATTGTGCGGGTTAAATAAGGGTAAAGTGCTAGAACGATGCCTGGCATATAATGAACACTATATAAATAATTGCTATTATTACTATTATTGTTTTTATTTAATCATTATTATTTTCTGTAAAGCGAGGGTAACTGACTTCTAGGATTGTTGGAAAGCTTAAATGAGTTTAGTCCCCGGCATAAGTGAGCACTGAACGAATGCTAGCTATAAAATAACAATAGCCATAATGTTTTAACTCTTAGAATGATGCTTGCATTGTAACATATTTCCCTAGACCTTTTGATCCAGAGGCCTTCTACCTCTGATGAGAAAGACAGAGTTGCTGTCTTGAATTTGAGAGACGAGCACAAGGGCCGTATTTTCTTCTTCTGGACAGCGTGACTTCTCAGCAACGCTCACCCTTAGTCCACGGCTTTAGTATACTTTACAGCCTTCCAATAGAACCTCAAGTCTAACAAGTTAGTTTACCTTTGGAAAATTATTTTTCTAACCAAAACGATTTTACACCACACTATTCACTGTATGAATTAAGGTCTCTGGCCTTAAAATTGGGCCAAGTTAAATGAAAAAATAGGTCCAACCTCCATGAAGTTTAGGAATCAATATGGTTTGTTAATTCGTATTTATATTAACCAAATTCTTTGACTTGATTTGGTAGAAAAGTTTTTTGCAGAAGTATCTGGTAGACTGTTGAATAATTTTTAGACTGTTGAATCATTTCTTGGGAAGTTAAAAAGTACATACTTTCAGAATTTGCGGTTTTAAAAAAGGATTTTCTCTAGCCTGACGAATAGTGATAGTAACACAGAATAGGGAATGGAATTCTTGGGGAGCTTCTGGTACCTTCTGGCAGTGGCACACCAATTAGCAAGTGTTGATCTGATCAGCAAAGTATGGATTCTGGAAGGAAGAAGTTCCCTATGAAATTCCTATATGGGAGTTAAAGTCCTATGTAGATGAGATAAAGGTGTCTGGGTAGGGCAAAGAGGAATTCTGAAGCTTTCAAACACGTTTTAAGAATTGTTAGTAATCTATTGGAAAGTTTTCAACAATGAGCATGGAGCAGCCATCTTCCACTGAAATGATACAAATAGATTTTGTCTGAAACACTCTGTGGAGACATGGCTCCCCAGCCGCAAGGACAGGGCCCAGTGCAACCCTGCCTTCGTGCAGGTGGTGTTTCCTGGGGCTGAAGGTTTCACAGCTGTGAACAAGCCTTTCTTCTGAGTCCTCAGTTACTAAACTGAAAGTACTTTACAGCACCTCAAGTCTTGTGGTTACAGACCCTGGGGAGGCTGGGATGGGAATAAAAGTGTGGTAAATTCCCAGGCAGGGAAGTTCAGGAATCTCCTGACTCAGGACATACCAAGGTCTTCCAATAAGTGGAACCAGTCTATGTTGGTATGTTTATCCACAGTGATAAAATGAATGAAAAAATCTTGGCATAAAAAAAATAATAACAATTAAACAGGTTGACTCAGTTCCCACTGTGTGTTAAGACCCTTTACATGAAGAGACATGTAAACGTAACACAATGTCCCAGGCCTTCAGCCTGGAACCTCAAAGTGAGGCCTGATTTCTTCTTATACTTGAATTAAATCAGTTTAAGAACTGCCTCTTCCACCTTGCATCCAATATAGATTATCATTGGAACATCCATCTTTCAAATACTTCCTTGGGAATATTTCGAAGAATTGCAGGTGGTGTGTTTCCCTGTCCTCACTTGCCTGGTGCTTCTCTAGATTGAATGTCACGTTCTAACTACATCAAGACCCCACTCGCTGGCCTTAGGTGCCTCTGCTGCTGATGCGGAAGCTTTGGCCGGTTCACAGAGATGCTCCTGCTCTCTTTATGGCCACCCCTGGGGCTGGTGCAGATCTCTGCTAATTTGCTCAGACTACGTGGTTTACACCTTCCCTGAGCTCTGGGACTTATTCTGGGTGTCAGTTCAGACTTCTCCTTCCTTCTGGTGACTTGACTCTTAGGAGCCCCAGCCTCCTTTCCTACAGTCTGACCTGGTTCTGTCTGTGCCACGTGGGGCCACCTGGTGTATCTCAGTGTCACTGAACCTCAGAGAAAAGAGATGGGGCTGTGGTCATAAGGGGGCCTTATGTAAAACACAGATGCAATCGGATATATGGAATTGGTGTTGCCCAACTTGACCAAGAAGCACTCAGGACCAAAGGTGGATTACTGGGGCCAAGTGACACTTTATTTCTCCTGCCAAAAGCCCTTGCCTACCTTTAATGAATTCTAGGGATACCTAGGCTAAGCCAGAAAGACACAGCATCCATTGTCACATGTGAAGGAGTGACAGCATTGAGGACAGGCCTTTGTAAGCAGAGGGGAGGGATCCGTGGAGACTAAGGTGCTAGAGGAAAGATTGGGGAAGGGGCAGGGGCAGGTAATTGTTGATGCCAGGGAAGCGAGGGTATCAGACACGTGGTGGGGAGACCTGAGCTTTATCCAAGAAGGCCCTGAGAAAGGGACTTTAGGGGCATCTAGATAAGCTCCGCATGATACCAAAGAGGAAACTGAGACCCTGAGAGACAAAGGGACTTTTCCAAGGCCACTCAGTAAGGCAAGGTAAAAATCCCCAGTCTGTTATTTCTTCTGTCACATTTGCTGCTCTCCCCTGGGAGGAAAGAAGAGAGTGGGGATGGAGTGGCAGAGAGGTTTTGAATAGGGGAGCTGAGGTGTCTCCTGATGTCCTTCATGACGTGACTGCAGTCTTCGAGTCACAGGTGGCGAGGCGTGCTCAGGGTGAAGGAATGGGACATCCCGGCAGCGTGTGCTCAGAGTCTTGCCACACTGCGCCGTTATCAGCATTGTGAGTTGTTTGACGTTGCCCTCGGCAGCTAAGGTGATGGATCTGAAGTTGTTGGCCTAAGGGACCAGGGTTGAATCATCCGTCCCTCAGCACTGTTAAACTAATTCACTGGAGTAGAATTATACAGCAAGCTGCTCAGAATCTGTCTGAAATCCCGGGAGAGGGCTGTAAACCGCACACTTCAGTACACAATTGGATGGCAGTGATACTCTGCCCGCTGCGCTTTCTGTAAGTTTCAAAGCACACACAGAATTTTAAATGAAAGGCCACAGGGCGGCTGCAGGCTTGAAAGCCTGCATTCTGACCCTCTGCCTCTCTGTGGCCGCCTCTGGGAGAAGCCCGCCTGGCAAGTTCTGATGGCGTGATCAAAGGCGTGGAGCCTGGAGCAACCAGGACCTTAACTGAACATTGACAGAATCAGATGGACTTGGTATTCACATAGAGTGGAGCTGCTCTTTTGAGAGGCCTGCACAATTGTGCTGCCTAGACTCAACCTTACGTCTTCAGATCTCAAATGGGTGTTCTGTGCTGCCAGGCTGTCCTAGTAAAGTCACTTTCCTATACGCCAGGATTTCTAGTCCTCTCCTGTCTTCACATCTCCACCTTCCTCTCCGTATTCGCTGAGGAGCTTCTCTCCTACTGTTCTCCCAGTGAAAACAGAAAGGATGACCTCTCTCCTCCACTAGTTTCACCAGCCCACTGCACTTGGACTCATCCTCTGGCTTCTCCCACTGG
>NW_020837948.1:53207201-53242201 GCF_003676395.1 Aethalodelphis obliquidens | reverse complement strand
TTTCCTACTATATACAGACTAAAGTTCAGTTTCCATAATTGTAGCTATTCTAGATCATATCTCAAGAATGAGTCTGTTAGTTTATAGACTCAGTGAATACTGTTATCACAACGTTCAGCACAGTGTATGTGCAAATCTATTTGTCTGCATTAGCCTGTTTTTTTTTTTTTTCAGTTTACTAGCTAATACAGCCTCTTCATACCAGGAAAATATTCTAGACTTGGTTCAGTGGACAACAGGGAGGCATTAGAAGTACTTGGTGCTGGAGCAGTAACAAATTAGAGGGATATTTGAGAATACTCTTGAAGAAACAGCACCGTGCTCATTTGCAGGGTTTTGAATTACACATTTTTGGTGTTTTACTTGTTTGGAGGCTATCTTCTCCCCATTTAAAGAGCCAGCTCCATGAGAGCAGGGACCACATCTCTTGTTCACCCAATACCTGCAGAGAACCTGGAACATAGGTTGACAGATGCTACCAAAAAGTTAACAGTATTTGTTGACCTAATGGGAAAAGCAAGGAGAGACAGAGAGGCGTGAGGTTTCCCACCTGAGAAGTGGAAACCATGGTTGTTCCATTAAGTCAACAGGAAAGTTAGGGTGGGGAAGCGCTTGAGAGCAAAAAACATAAATTTGATTTTGGGATATGTTTTTTATGAGAGAAGAATGTGTCATTAATATGGAAATATCTTGTAAGAAGCATTTCTTACAAGGAATGAGGGATTTGGGGAAACGGTGGAACTGGAGGTGTCAGGTTGGAATATGTGGAAAAACCCGTGGGAGAGAATCATGTCCCCGAGGGAGTGAGAACTGGTTGGAGTTAGCTCAAGAACAGACCGGAAACCAAGGTATGAGGCAGAGGTGGACAACCTGGAGGATTGGGTGGAGAATGGGAAGAGTGTTTAGTGACAGAAACAAAGGGGGGACCATAAGAGGATGAGCGTCCTCTGCTTGTTCCTTCAGACATGTTTCAGAGTAAGGAATGGACTTAGTTATCCAGAATTTCTGGGAAATTAATGCAGTCGGTTTAAACATAGTGCTAATAATCAGATTGTCTGTATTAGTCATTTTCAAACTGTTTTATTGCAACCCACTCTCATACATTTTACATTTTGATCCAGGATACACACACACACACACACACACACACA
The DNA here is from genome assembly GCF_003676395.1 of Aethalodelphis obliquidens. NCBI lineage: Eukaryota > Metazoa > Chordata > Mammalia > Artiodactyla > Delphinidae > Aethalodelphis > Aethalodelphis obliquidens. The sequence goes on along the minus strand of NW_020837948.1, from coordinate 53,241,050 downwards.
CACAACTGGTACAAAATTTTCTCTAAAGAATACTCACTCTCACTATGTACAACCTACTCAGTTTTCATCTATTTCATTGTTTAAATGCTGATAACAACCGACTAAACTGATCTCACTGCCAATTAATAGATCATGACTGGAAGTTTTAAAAACCCTGGTTTATATAATGGTTACATAGGAAATGTAATGAATTTGTGGAAAGAGTACACTTTGAGAAAATTTTAATTCCAGTTAGATAAATAAAAGTTTTCATTTAACATCCATTACCGTATAAAACTCTATAATGGTGCTATGTTCTTACCGCTCTTCAAAATTTAGAAAAGAGAATTAAGAGGACAACACTTACTTTCCCAAAGTAGTCAAATAGCATCTTCTCTTGTAGCTTTAATAATATTTACCAACTTGCAAGTAAAAGTTAACGTATAAACTTTGTATCCAGGCTATGAGGTATAATTTAAAGCACTCTGGCTTTGGAAATGGGCAGACCTGGGCTCAAGTCCTGGTTCTGCCACTTATTAACTCTGTGACCTTTGTCAGGTTTCTTAACCTCTCTGATTCCCTGTTTATTTGTCTGTCAATGGGGGAAACAACATTTACCTACTTTGTTGCCGTTGTTGTTGAACAAGCCACATTACTCATGGTCCTATATTTGGTACTTGGTGGGCATGCAATGAATGCCAATTGTTATTATTTCAAGGGTTAAAATATAGACCACTTGTTAAGCTCCTAGCACAATGCCTGGCACAAAGAAACAATAAATATGAACGATCTTTCCATGCCAACAACCAGAGTGGAAATACACTTGTAATCCAAGTGCACAGAAATGTACAAACCAATTATATGATTTTGTACCGCACATGATTTTTAAAGAAAGATATCTACCGGACAAAGTAAATCACATGGATAACATCGACGCTGTTGGAGAGATTGAGTCCCATTTGTATAAAGTGAAAAATTATTCATCACTGTTGTGGCATTTTTCTTAATTGCCTCACTGATATAGTCATTAAAGTGATCTCAATGCATTCATTCAATAAGCCTAAATTTATTAAGACCTACAATGCCAGGTACTGGGGATAAAATTATTCACAATAAGAAACAGGTTCTAGAAACGTGGTTAAAGTAACCAATAGTTAGCATTTACTTTTCCTTCCAGGCAGCCCATCACCATGGACCACTGACATCAGTATTATCTCTGTGCTTTTTAGCTCTTCCTGATTGTACTCTAACTTTCCTCACCAAGTCAGAGGATGGCCTAAAGATGCTTTGTTGGCATTAACAACAACTCCATGGTCCACTTCTTGGCGATCTACTTTAGATGTTAAAATACCTTCCCATGTTCAAGAATTCCTTGTCTTTGACAGTTTGTCCTCAGCTCTAACTGGACAAGTCCGTAATCCACCTACACGTAATCTTAGTTCCATCTCACCATTATTTTACTTGCCTCTTACAAAGTAAGCAGTGAAGTTAGCTAAGTATCACATCATTTGGAGTATAAAATGAAAAATGTCCTCCTTTTCTCTATTTTAAAATTTCCATGCCTCCCTCCCCACTACTTTATTGTATGTCCTGCTTGTGATAGATTTTAAATACATAGTCATCATGGCAATATGGCGGAAAAATGCCCTTTATTCAGATACATAGCATCTGCAGACACTTTCAAATAGTTTTCATTGGGAGTGCTGCAATTTTTGCTAAGAAAAATAACTGCTGAGTGCCTGTGTGCAAAGCTGAAGGGCCTACAAAGATGCCTGAGATAAAATCCCTTCACCAGGGAGTGTATAGTTTAATCAGAGAGATGTCGCATCTACCAATTGCTATAAGGGAGAGAATGACTCACAAGGTGTCTGAGGGAAGGACCATAAAGTTGAATCTCATTCTTAAATTCACACGTACGGTGACTTGGTTCTTATCACTTTTCCAGATGGCTTTTGTTGCCCAAATTAGCTTGTTTGACCAGTGCCTACAACTGAAAAAAAGACATGCATAATTTGGAAAGACAGAAATCTCGAGGTGACAGTATTCCAGATGTGTGATGTTAGTAAAACAAACTCTTCGGGTATCTGTGGAGTTTGGTTGTGCTGTGACATTTGACAAGCGAAAGATGTTTAAAGCTCCACAAAGAATTGCTCTTTGCTCTTCCAAAAAATGGCGTAAGAACTTCTTGGGGGTGGATCCGTGGTTTTAGGACAGAATGCCTTCTACATGGATATTGCCACCAATTCGCTATATGGTTCATGTTTAAATTCAGAAATAAATATTGCCCAAGCAGCCCCCAGCTTAGATGGTAGTTTGCAATAAGGAGGAAATCTGGCGAGTTGCAGAAAATTGTTGCTCTGATCACAGAGCTTTAAAATCTGTGAAAAATGGGAATCTTTTTCACTTCTTGATCAACAACAGATGGAGGTCTTTGATCTTAGAAACACTCTGTCAATTCTATTTAAACCACCAATTTAGAAGTTCCCTAAACCAGATACATAAACTAGCTATCTGAGGGGCATACCTGTAGTAAATCCTGATAGATCAAGTTTTATTAACGGGGCTGCTGCTCACTCATTAACTGAAGTTGCCTTAACTGTGCTCTCATGTGCTCAGCTGATACGGATGGTCTTGCTGTAATATAGCACGTGGGTCCATGCTCCCAATCAGATAGCCAGTCTCCCCTCTTTCCTACCTCTTTGTTTTTTTATTTTTTTTAACATCTATATTGGAGTATAATTGCTTTACAGTGTTGTTAGCTTCTGCTGTATAACAAAGTGGATCAGCTATACATATACATACATCCCCATATCTTCTCCCTCTTGTGTCTCCCTCCCACCTTCCCTATCCCACCCCTCTAGGTGGTCACAAAGCATCGAGCTGATCTCCCTGTGCTATAGCTTCTTCCCACTAGCTATCTATTTTACATTTGGTAGTGTATATATGTCCATGCCACTCTCTCACTTCGTCCCAGCTTACCCTTCTCCCTCCCCATGTCCTCAAGTCCATTCTCTACGTCTGCTTTCTTTATTCCTGTCCTGCCCCTAGGTTCTTCAGAACATTTTTTTTTTTTTTTTTTTTTACATTCCATATATATGTGTTTGTTTTCTACCTCTTTAGCTCTTTGTACTGCATTTGGGTAATTTTCTCAGATGTGTTTTTCAGATCTCTTTACAGTTTACTCTTTATTCAACTGGGTCTAACCTGTATTTATTTATAATATCTATCTCTGTTTTAAATTTCAGCTTGTCTATTTGTCAGCAGTAATTGAAAGAATAATTCCATTAATTTGAAGACATTTTATGTGATTCTTGTAAAATCTGACTTGAAATATTTTAAATTCTTTTCACATGTTTTCAGTTCCTACTTTTATATCTTTAGACTTTATAAACATCCTAATTTTAGGTTATTTGAACTAGAACTATTGCATAGTTCTAGTTTGTGAAATTCTTGGTGGTGGGGGGGGTGAGCTGGGGTGCTCCCGATCCCTTTGTCTACAGACCCTTGTTCATGGTGGATGGCTTGTGTGTTTTGTACTCTGGGATTTTGAGGTTTTTTTCAGAGGCCTTTCTTTTTGGTCATCCAGTATAGGCTGAGGGCGAGCGTTTGTCCCTCCGGAGCGGTTTTGTGTGTGCATTTGTCAGGGCCTCCGAAGTTATCACCGGCTGGGGCCAGCCAGTAGTGGTTCAATCTGGGCTTCGAACCTACATGAGGTGCGCCTGTGGTTATCAGTTCTCAGGGAGCCTTTGTTTCACCCTCACTGAGATCCAGGCTAAGACAGTCAAGTTTCTTAACTGTCTCCTTTTACAGGTTGGAGAATTTCTTTTGCTAATCCTCTCTTGGGCAGAGGGGATGGTCTTTTGAGAGTTCCAACTTTATGTGGGAGTCTCAGTTCTAACTCTGGCACTCACACTTCCTGGGCCTTCGTCTCCTGAATCACGTGGACTTATAATCCACATCTCCTGTTACCGAGACTGGTAAACTGCTCTCCTCTTAAGGCAGACAGCAATAATTCAGAGGCTTAGTTCTGGTTTTCAGATCTCTCTGTGTGTTTGACCCTGGAAAATTCCTTATTTTCTTGAGAACTCAGCTGTGCATTTTAAAAGATATTTATTATATTTTACCCAGAATTTCTAAGCTTCTAATAGCAAAAGATTTTTTCAGGATATCTAGTCTGCCAAGAGCACATCATCATCCTCTGACAGTGTCTGCTAGTGGGTGGAATATGCCTGTCTACAGTCAAAGAGGAGTATGGAGAAGGGGCCCCTGCCCTTTAGAAGCTCATGGACTTTTTCGTCTAACTCATTCATAGGTTCTGATGACTGTTCATTCAGTCTTTCACTGAATCATCCTTACATTTGTAGCATATTCAAGCAAATAGTTAGTTCCTACTATCCAAGCTTTTGTTCATTTATTCAGCAAATATATATTGTGTCTAGCATCTGCTACATGCCGCACATGTGCTCATGCTCAGCAAAAACATATCTGATCCTTATCTTCATGGAGGACGCAAATAATCACATAAATAAATGCAAAATTGCAAATGTAGCAAGTGTCAGAAAGTAAATGTGCATGTTGCTGTGAGATGTGCAATGGGGGATTTACCCAGCTCAAGCCAGAAAGGGCTCATTTGGGGAAGTGAAGAAAGAGTGGCTTTCACTGAGTGAAAGGCGGTATATGCAAAGGCGCTGGGTTGAGGATGACGGGCTGAAAGAAGGGTGGTTAAATGGAAGAGGAAATAGAAGAATATGGTCTCAGAAAAGGCTGAGAGGGAGCTAAGAGGCAAACCATGGAAGATGTTGTAGGCTGTGTTAAGGAGTTTTGTATTTATCCTGAGTCATTGAAGGGCTTTAAACAGGGGAATGACACATCTAATTTGCCCTTTGGAAGATCTTTCTGACTTCAGAAAAGAGAACAGATTTGAGGGGGCAGGAGTGACAATGAAACTAGTTAGGAGGCTGTTGTCAGTGGACTAGATGATAATTGCTGGAGCTCGATGCCAGTTTTGGCTTTGTGGATATGACGACATGGACAGATTTGAGATTTATTTTGCAGGTGAAATTATCAGGGAGAAGAAGAGAGATGGCCTAAGAACAATTCCAAAGTTTCAGGCTTATGTAAATGGATGGTTGATGGTGCTCCTTTACTGAGATGGGGAACACTGGAAAAAGACAAGGTTTGGTGGAAAGGCCATCGGTTTTTCTTTTGTACGTATTGAGTTTGAGGTTTTTGAAACATCTAAGAGGAAAATATCAAGAGGCAGTTGGATATATGGGTCTAAAGTTCGGAGAAGAAATCTTGGGACATAAATATGTGAGTAATTTTTTATAGGTGATCATTAGATGAGATTTCCTATGGAGAGATGATAGATATCCCTTGAATATAGAGACATGGAGGTTATTGGTGACTTTAATAAGCTCCCACTGTTTTCTCAAGTGCCATTCTAAATGCTTAACATGCACTGACTTAATCTCCAAACAAGTCTCTGAGGTTGGTACACTTATCCCACGCAGGACATGAGGAAACTGGTCGCCAAAGAGGAGCCATGACTTACATAGTAGGAGAACAGGGATTTGAACCCAGACAGTCTGGCTGTGGAGTTCATGTTCTTAACCGCTATGCTATACTGCTGCTCAATACGTGGGTGCACAAGAAAGTATTTGTATCATCGGGGAGCCAAGGCTCATCCATCTACAGATATTGAAAATGTTTGTGGTTATATAATGCCTTTGGAGCAAAAGTATAAACTAATGTTGATTCAAGTACTTTGTTAAAACTCCTTCTTCGCTTTCTATTATATAACAAGACAGGCACAAATGGAAGTGTCCCTAGACCGGCTTTAGCTTTAATCAGTGGCCTTTAACAAATATGTGCACATTATTCATTTAATTGCACCTGTAACTAGGTGGTGGCCTCGCTGCTGAGGGTATAATAGGTAAGTAAGCAGAACCCACAACAGTCTGAAGCCACTTGCTCCTCTGCCAAGATGTGTCATTTGTGAGTTTCATTAACCAATGTCCCAAAATAAGTGACCTTTTCCAGGGCCCTGGGGAGTGGCTTTAACTACATCTGTGTGTGTTTCTTTTCCTCCTAAGGATTTAACAACACCGAGAGAACATGTGACAAAGAGTTTATCATACGTAGAACAGCCACCAATCGCGTACTGAACGTCCTCCGTCACTGGGTCTCAAAGCACGCACAGGTAATTCAGTGGCCTCGGTAATTACTTTCAAGGATTTGTTTTAAAACCAACTTTTTAAGTCATTACAACGCCTTCTGATTCTTTGGAGCTGGAGTCTGAAACCTTGAAATTGGAACATAGGAAGGGAAGAAGCTGGAGGGTGGGCATACAGATCAAAGCAAACAAACGTGTACCGCTAACATCTGCTGTTTCAGATCTGCAAAGGGCACGACACAAGAGGTCAAGCAGGGCTGCCCTCTGCCCTCATCTCTCAGGCAACAGCACCCACTGCGGGCACTAGAGCTGTGGCAGGGCCACTGTCCCCTGCCACCCGGGAGCACTGTTCACAGGGCCCTCTCTGTAAGTGGAGTTGGCTCACCTGGGGTGGTACCTCTTGGAAGTAAACAGCAGGTGCCCCTAGAAGTAAGCAACATTCTGGTACCAGACACTCTGGCGTCTGGTCAGGGAGTGTTTTCTCAGCCCGATTCAGAAGATACTTTGCCTCATGCCCTTTGATGTTTTGGTTTCTAGTACAGTTGTCTCTTGAACAATGTGATGGTTAGGAGTACCAGCCCTCTGCGCAGTGGAAAATTTGCATATAACTTATAGTTGGCTCTCTGCACCCATGGTCATGTGATATATGTGGTTCTTCCATATCTGAGGATTCAACCAACTGCAGATTGTGTAGTACCGTAGAACTTACTCTTGAAAGACATCCACATACAAGTGGACCCATGCAGTTCAAATCTATGTTGTTCAAGAGTCTAATGTACTCTGTTTTTAAACTGCATCATGCTGACAGGACACCTGCTTGTTATCTATTTGTGTGTTTTCAGTGCAAGTTTATAGAATTTATATGGATTTCACCATCTCACAAAATAAAGCAAGGGCCCCCTTTGCCTCATGGATTCAAGGCATGAATTGTGCCAAACGATGCCCCCACTGCCAGATAAAGGGTGGGCCCTCCTGGACACTGGCTGGCTAGCACCCAGCAAGGAGAGTTTGAGAGAGAGAAGGGGGCCCTTCATGGCTTAGATCAGAACATGGGAAACATAAAATGTGAGTTAGCTAATGAGTAGAGAAAAAGAAAAAATGCAAGGAATTCCCATGGCTCACTTCATTTTATTCTCAGAGGTCTGCCGCCTGGCCCTTGGTAATGACCGTTCATCAGAGAGAGTCACACAAGGGCCAGGCTTCTGAAACCCCTGTGGCAAGACAACTCACTAATTGGAAGAAGTGGGATTTGGACCTCACCACCAGTTAGCCTGTGACAACTCTTAAATACTAATTAAAATAAAAACAAAGACAGCACATTAAGTAAAGTATGTAAGCATTTCATCTTACACATCTTTAGTAAATAAAAATGGATCCTGTATGACCCAAATTCTGAGAACCATCCTTAGCTCACTGAAATGTCTAGTCTCTCTTTTCCACAGTCTCAGTGAGCCGCTTTGAATCCCTTGTGCCACATTGCAGATAAAACATGAGAGTCATGTTTCTCCTGCATCTGACTGTCCATCCCATCATCTCTAGTTTTTGACTCAGAGTTTTGGCTTCTGATTCCTGGATCCGACAGTGGCTTAGAGATGCAGAGTAGCTTCGATAGACAAAATTGAGCAGATGCTAATTTGCTCTCTTCCCCGGTCACAACTTGGCCCCTGCAAGTTCATGCCAAGACTCAAAGTCACAGCCCAGGTTTCCCTGGCCCCAGCTCCCTCCTCTCCTCCCTCAGGAGCTCTAACCCTGCTTCCCCATCAGCCTCACTTTCCTTTTATCAATCCCCAGTGCCCTCTTTTTCTTTTTTTATAAATTTATGTATTTATTTGTTTTTATTCTTGGCTGCGTTGGGTCTTCGTTTCTGTGCATGGGCTGCCTCCAGTTGCCGTGAGCGGGGGCCACTCCTCGCCACGGTGCACAGGCCTCTCATCACAGTGGGCCTCTCCCGCTGCAGAGCATGGGCTCCAGGTGCACGGGCCTCAGCAGTTGCGGTATGTGGGCTCAGTAGTTGTGGCTCACAGGCTCAGTAGTTGTGGCCCATGGGCTTAGCTGCTCCGTGGCATGCGGGATTCTCCTGGATGAGGGCTTGAACCCGTGTCCCCCGCATTGGAAGATGGACTCTTAAACACTGCACCACCAGGGAAGCCCAGTGCCCTCTTTTTCTAATCTCAACAGGGATCCCTCACAATTCACGTATAACTCTTATAGTAGCTGGAAAAGTACCACAAATCAAATTACAGTAGGCTAGGTTTATTTTACTTTTGGTAAAGAGAATTCATAGATGGGAAGAGATTGGTGTGCTGAATCCGTCACTTATAGTTAAGAGATTAAGAGCAAAATGTTATCATCTGATTTGATAGCTACCTTGTACACGCATGTATACATGTGTGCATACAGGCAATATCAAGTTGAATAGCACCTAGCCATTGGAATAGAAAATGGATTGATGTGAAGGCAAGAGTCTCTTTATTCAGATTGTCCTGGTGGCCTTTAGTTCTAATCCAAAAAGCCCCTAGGTGTTGTCTTTTGTTTGGACAGTTCAGATACTTTGCAGCCTGTTACTTCAGACGTGCTCACACATGGGAAAGCACTTTGTAATCAATTCCCATTAGGGGACCACACTGGGAAGCCCAGCTTCCCAGACCCTCTCCACATCAGGGGGTACATCGCTACATGTGTGGATGGTACAAATTGCTCAGGCATCCAGTCCTTTCTCTTGTCAGGATTACGGTATAAAATTTAGACCCCGACGTGCCAAAGGCAGTTCTTACCACTCACTCATTTGTCTTTTCTTACCTTCCCTGCATGAGTGAGTGGATTGTGGGGATCTGTGGTTAGTGTTCGATTGTCCTGGTATAACTTCATCATGTGCACAGCCTGTCACCTTTCCTCATTCAGCCGAGTTCTCCATCATCCTCTGTGTAAGCGCGTGAGGTGCAGGGTGTTTCTGTAACATTTCTGCTTGTTGGCAAGTGCTTTAGGACTTTCTTTGCTGGTGTCAGTGTCCAGGTTTCCTTTCCTCCCTTTACTAATTTGCTTTAGGCTTGACTTGAGCCCAGGTCTGTCCATTCCAAAGCCAGAGTGCTTTAAATTACACCTCATGGCCTGGATCCAAAGTTTAGACTTTAGGTTTCACTTGCAAGTTGGTAAACAACACCTACAAGAGAAGTTGCTATTTGACTATTTGGGGAAAGTCAGTGCTTTCCTTTTAATTCTCTCTTCTGAATTTTGAAGGGCAGTAAGAGCATAGCACCATTATAGAGTTTCATATGGATTTTAAACAAAACCTTTATTTATCCAACTGGCATTACAAGTAAAATGTAATTAAATTCAATTTTAATTACATTTTATTTTAAATGTAATTAAAATTAAAATGTACTCTTTCTCCAAATTCATTACGTTTCCTATGTGACCATTATAGAGACCAGACCAGTCCTAATCTCTTAATGGAGAGTGGGATCAATTTAGTGGGTTGTTACCAAGAGCAGGTCTGGATTAGTAAACAGTTCCAGTGGACAGAGCTGGTTCAGCTCACGGTCCTAGAGGCCCCATTGTGTGCCCAGCGTATCCTCTCACCGCTGCGGCACAGCCCCAGCCAGGTGAGTTAGAGGAAGTGGGAGCATGGCCCCTGACTTGAGGGACCCTAAGCAGGGTGACCACCACGGTGCTTAAAGAAGGATTAACAGCACAGCTTGATGCCTTTATTCAGGTTTATCTAAAGGTCTCTACTCTTCCAAAGGCAACGTCCAGCTGTGAGATGAGACTGCTGGTCTGAAAACTTGGGCTATAATCTGACTCTGCCAGGTTGTCTTTGGTTTTCACATCACGAATGAAGGGCTGGGACAAGAGGGGTTTTGTTATCTGATTCATTCAGTATCAGTTGAGTCCATTTAAGGAAGAGTGTAGCATTATTGTGGCTACCTGAAGTAGTAGCTTTTAAAAAAATGAGTAGGGAGTTGTACTCATTTCACAAAGCAGTGCAGCGTGCTAACAATTGCATTTTTTCTCACATGGTAGACTAAGTAGGGACACCATTGCATGTAGAAAACAGGAAAGCCACAGTGAAACAAGGTGTAAATCTGTCTCCAAATGATCTAGAAAATCGAGTCTCCTACAAAGTATTGGATATCATGCATTTATTTCTCATTTCTCATCAAAGGTAACTAATATGGGCAGATACTACCCTGAACTTATTTCAGGAGAAATAAAGAGCTGCAGAAGTATGGGTGTCGGTTCTCCAGAGATATAAAATTTCCCTAGGATGTCACCTTCAACTCTCCCCATCACCCCAAAGATAGTGCTAGAATGCCATTTCTTCTCCTGGAATCTTCTAGCCTTTTCTTTAGTATTTGGTAAAGCTAAAATATTTCTTTTTTTTCCTGATTCTAAAAATTTTCATCTGTGAACATACTCTGCCCTGATTGCTCCTCATTTTATAGTGCTTTTTCACTCATTTTTTTCCTTCCATGTTGAAAGTGAAGCCACAAGGCCGAGCTGAGTTTCTCCCATATGCCTTGTCTATGCATCGCAGCCCAGAGTCAGGGAGGACCTGTGTTTTTCTTCCAGCTCCGCCATTATATCTTCTCTGGGACCCTGAGCTGCTCACTCAGTCTCTCTGGGCGCTAATTTCCCCCTCTAAAAAAGAGAACAACCATCCCTGTTTTACCGCACCTAAGGATGTGGTGAGAATTAAAGGTGACGTTGGATTAAGAAGCATGAAGGACATAAAGTACAACATAGGTGCCTATGACTATACCCCTTCCAGCTGAGGCCAGGAGAGATACACACTTCCTCTCCCTCCAACCAGCCTGGAAGCTCCGTCCAGACAAGGATCTTTGTATCTCCTTTCACTGGCTCCGCAATGCTGAGTATGTGGTAGAGGCCCAGTAATGGTTGTTGAGTTTATATTTTAATGTTGCTGTTGTTCATTCTCTCCAGGAAGTCATTTTCTAGCCTTTAAAGTTTCCAAAGTCAGCCAAGTCAGAGACTACAACCACTAGTGGACCAGAAATCAGGGCTGTGAGTAGAGAGACTCTGAGTAAAGGAAGTGTTTTCACTAGGTGTCTTGCCGGACAGCCTTACATGGCATTCACATAATTCCAAGGTGTCTGCATATTTCAGGACTGTAGAGTTTTTTAAAAAACTTTTTTTAATTGAAGTATGTACAATATTTTATAAGTTACAGGTGTACAATATAGTGAGTCACAATTTTTACAGGTTATACTCTATAGCTGTTATAAAATATTGGCTATATTGCCCCATGTTGTACAATATATCCTTATAGCATATTTTATACACAGTAGTTTGTACCTCTTAGCCCCTTACCCCTATATGGCCCCCCCTCCTTCCCTCTCCCCACTGGTAACTACTGGGGTATTCTCTATATCTGTGAGTCTACTTCTTTTGTGTCGTATTCATTAGTTGTTGTATTTTTTAGTTTCCACTATTTAGTATTCCACTATTCCACTATTCCAGTATTTGTCTTTCTCTGTCTGACTTATTTCACTTAGTCTAATACCCTCCAAGTCCATCCATGTTGCTACAAATGGCAAAATTTCATTCTTTTTTATGGCTAATATTCCATTGTATATATGTGTGTGTGTGTGTGTGTGTGTGTGTGTGTGTGCGCGCGCGCGCGCGTGCGTGTGTGCGTATCTCACATCTTCTTTATCCATTCATCTGTTGATGGACATTAAGTTGCTTCCATATCTTGGCAATTGCAAATAATGCTGCTATGAACATTGGGGTGCATGTATATTTTTGAATTAGCGTTTCCGCTTGTGTCCTCTGTGCACAGCCAGGGAGGGACTTGGAGGCTGGCTATAAACAGCTCAGATCTACACTCGAGTCTCTGTGGAAGGTCTCGTATGTATAATCTACAGCAATTTTGATTTTCCTGAGTTGTCTCATTGATCAACTAATTCTGAAAAAATTCTCTGTCCACTTGTTTGTGGGATTTTACAGACCATGGAATGGCACTGATAAAGGAGCCTCCAGCTGTGTCCACAGGTTACGATTTGCTTCATCAGACAAGGGACACCATCTGAATGACAAGCGGCTGAGAATGAAACAGTCATTTATTTTCTTAATCCTAGGCTAAAGGAAATTAGCCTACATGTTTTAAAAGTGTAAGGTCAGGGCTTCCCTGGTGGCGCAGTGGTTGAGAGTCCGCCTGCCGATGCAGCGGACACGGGTTCGTGCCCCGGTCCGGGAAGATCCCACATGCCGCAGAGCGGCTGGGCCCGTGGGCCATGGCTGCTGAGCCTGTGCGTCCGGAGCCTGTGCTCCGCAACCGGAGAGGCCGCAACAGTGAGAGGCCCGCGTAAAAAAAAAAAAAAAAAGTGTAAGGTCAGACTGAAATGGCCTACTTACCTAAAAATCTTCTTCCCAAAGGAGTTTATGGAGGGAATATTGCTACTCCCTTTTCAGTTTGCTCACCTCCTTCATTCATTTACTAATAAGAACTGAGCCCCAGAGTGTTCCAGACACTGGTGTAGACGTGAGCATGAGCAAAATCCAGACACTGACTGAGTCGGGGTAACAGACCTTAAGTCCCCAGCAGAGAGGTCTCCAAAAATCCCACCAAGTGCCACAAAAGGAGGAGCTGGCCACTGTCCCATCCACCACATCCAATAGGAACCAGCTCCAGGCTCCACCTGCTCCAGAACATCAGATTACCTTCCTTCCCTGGAAGGTCAAAGTGTTAGCAAGAAAGCAGAGAGGAGGTTGTGGAGAGAGAAGAAGGGGCCTCCCATGTGGGCTTCTAGGCTTGAGCCAAGCCAGGCAGAGGCAGGAGGGAAATGGCTTATTCTGGACTGAAATGGAACTTGGATTAATATATTGGATTGGACATTGTGATTGAAGAGATTGTTCTTGTAAGTAAAGCTTCTGGATGGCTTTAGTGCCCGCCCTAAAGGGTGGGGAAGGATGGCCTACAGAGAAATTTAATGAGATCTATGAAAAATAGTACCACCGCCTGATTATTTCATTATTGTTCATGGTACAGGAAGTGTAGGTCGCCTTGGCAAGAGTAATTTCACAGACTTTGTCAAAATAACTCAACTCTTATGTTTCTAACTCACTTCAGTCCTCTTACCTTCATTGTATGATGAACCAAGAGCATATTTAGCTGCTGATGAAGAACTCCTAGTTTATATGCTTTTTTGCATTTTATTGAGATATTACAGACTTCAAGTAAAGGGCACTGAACATGGGTATGACTCAATGACTTTTTACCTATGAACACACCTGTACAACTCCCACCCTGAGCAAGAAATGGAACATTTCTGGCACTGGAGAAGCACCTCCCAGTCAAATGTCTCTCTTGTTGGGCATTGCTCAGTTTTCTGTTACTTTTAGTATTGTTCCTATTGATATTATATACTTGTTATATATCAGGATTAAGCCCTTTATCCGCCAATTACATTCATTTCCCCCAGTTTGTTCTTTTTAAAAAAAATTCTTATAGTTGATTTACAATGTTGTGTTAATTTCTGCTATACAGCAAAGTGATTCAGTTATACGTATACTGAGTTGGCCATAAAGTTCATTTGGGTTTTTCTGTAACTTTTGGCCACCCCAATATATACATTCTTTTTTATATTCTTTTCCATTATGGTTTATCACAGGATATTAAATATAGTTCCCTGTGCTATACAGTAGGACCTTGTTGTTTACCCATTCTATATATAATAGTTTGCATCTGCTAACCCCAAATTCCCAATCCATCCCTCTCCCACCTCCCCTTCCTCTTGGCAACCACAAATTTGTTCTCTATGTCTGTGAATCTGTTTCTGTTTTGTAGATAGGTTCATTTGTGTCACATTTTAGATTCCACATATAAATGATATCATATGGTAGTTGTCTTTCTCTTTCTGACTTACTTCACTTAGTATGATAATCTCTAGGTTCATCCATATTGCTACAAATGGCATTATTTCATTCTTTTTTATGGCTGAGTAATATTCCTGTGTGTGTGTGTGTGTGTGTGTGTGTGTGTGTGTGTGTATGTGTGTATATATATATATACACCACATCTTCTTCATTCATAAATGTCCATCATAAATGTCGATGGACATTTAGGTTGCTTCCATGTCTTGGCTATTATGAATAGTGCTTCTATTAACATAGGGGTGCATGTATCTTTTAGAATTATAATTTTGTCCAGGTATATGCCCAGGAGTGGTATTACTGGATCATTCGGCAGCTCTATTTTTAGTTTTTTGAGGAACCTCCATACTGTTTTCCACAGTGGCTGTACCAACTTACATTCCCACTAACAGTGTAGGAGGGTTCCCTTTTCTCCCTCTCCAGCATTTATTATTTGTAGACTTTTCAATGATGGCCATTCTGACAGGTGTGAGGTGGCACCTCATTGTAGTTTTGATTTCATTTCTCTAATAATTAGCAATTTTGAGCATCTTTTCATGTGCCTATTGACCATCTGTATGTCTTCTTTGGAGAAATGTCTATTTAGGTCTTCTACCAGTTTTTCGATTGGGTTGTTTTTTTGTTGTTGAGTTGTATGAGCTGTTTGCATATTTTGGAAATTAAGCCCTTGTGAGTCACATCATTTGCAAATATTTTCTACCAGTCCGTAGGCTGTCTTTTCGTTTTGTTTATGGTTTCCTTAACTGTGCAAAAGCTTCTAAGTTTGATTAGGTCCCATTTGTTTATTTTTGCTTTTATTTCTATTACCTCCCCCAGTTTGTTCTTTTGCTTTTAACATTGTATATGATACTTTTAAAATTTATATTCATAAGGGTGTAAGTATGTATACATTTATAAGAGGGTTTTATATATACTTTATCATAGAAATATATACACACATATACACATACTCACACAGACCCTATTAGTCTTTTTATTAAAAAATATATTCTATAATGCTATTTGTATGCTATTGTATATTAGCTGCATGGTAGGGTATAAAAATAGGTCAATTTAAAAGGAGGCAGTTATGAGGTGACAGTGTCACTTTATAGTCATTCTTACTTGTATCCTTTACAAACTAGATTAACTACCATACGTGTATCAAGGAAAGGACAAAGAAAGGACAAACCTAGTAAATTTTTATCATCCGCAATTGATTGTCAGAGTGAGAGAGTGCTTAGGGAAAACAACGGCTTTCAAAAATTCTAATATGAAGCCTATTGTATTTGAGTAGCCCAAAATAATCTTTTAAACGGAAAATAAATATTATTATATAACCTGAAAAAATATATTCTATAACACTTTCTGAACACAATTAACAAATACATGTAGTTTGGGGTATAAAACAGGAGTTAGCAGCCCTCACAGCCCCACTCTGTAGTCACTCAGAGCAGCAGAGGTGAAAGTTCTTACGCCTCCAAAAATCCTAGTAGGAGCTGAACCCAGGCCGTCTGTCCATGTCCCATGGATCCCGAGCAGAGGGGCCTTCAGAATCTTGTTGGAAAAGCAGGATGATGTGGGTAGGAGCACAGGCTTCAGAGCCAGAGTTGCCTGCATTGAAACCCTGCCCTATCGTGTGTCAGCTCTGTGGCTGAGCAAACGGTTTAGCTCCCCCAGGCCTCCGTTTCTTCTTCTATAAAGTGGGGATGGTACTACTTACTCCTTGGGGTTGTGAGGGGTTACGGAAGGTAACTCCTGTTCGAGTAACTGTTCTGGGTGGATGCTCAGAACACTACAGATGGCTGCTCTTGGTAGAGAGCCCTGTGAGGGTGCGTCTGGGCTGAACCCAGGCTTTCAGACAAAATGCCGTTACCCCTATTTGACCAGTGAAGCCATTAGGTCTCAGGGAGGTTCGATCCGCACTGCCCAGTGAACTTTCTACAGTGGTGGAAATGTTCTACGTGCGTAGCATCCAGAGTAGTAGCCTCTGGCCCCGAGGGACTGGTGGCTACAGAATAACAAGCACAGTTCCAGGCCGCAGGGAGCCAGACCCAGCTCTGATGTCTGGCTCAGAATTCTTCCCACACTCCCCTGCAGTGCCCCGTTCCTCAGAAGCAGGAACCTGATGGATGGTCCCCGCTATGGCCCCAATGAGCCTGCTGAAGAGGGACACACCCATACTGGGCTTATGTAGACAAAAGCAAAACCTTTATGTAACATTGGTGTTGGGGTTATAAATCTGACAGAGAGGATATGGCTTTTTCCCAATAAGTAAGTACAATGAGCATCCTTAGGCTTGGTTTGGGCCTGCAGCCCCAGGCCAGCGGTACAGCGAGAACATGCCCTGTTGACTTATTGAGGAAGAAAAGTGGGTGCTGCTGTGATGGCCAGTGCTTAGTATGTTCAGAGACCTCAGGGACCAGGATGTCCTAAAATGGGAGTTTATCATTTCATCTCCTGTTTCTTATTTTGACAGATGACAGGGGGCCCTTTAAATTTTTTTAATTTGTTGACGTTGCTTAGTAAAACACAAAATCCAGCATCAGATGAAAGCACTAAGTTCAGATTTATCCTTTGCTGCAAATCTGAAACGGAGGTTGGGCCAGGACAAGCGCAGTACAGACTTCTGTTGTGGGCGGGAGAATGAAATGCATAAAAAAGAACCAACTACTGAGCTCCCATCTCCTCGACGGACAGCTCTCCGCCTGCTTCCAGCCCTGTCCTCTCCTCTCCTCAGGCTCAGCCCCCTTCTTGTCTATACTCACTCCTACCAGTCAGCCGTGGAGGACTTGCTCTGTCCACATGCACTGCCTAGTGTCTGCTCTTGGGCCACAGATCTTCTTTCCACTCACAAGGCAGCCTTCGGAGTAGCGTTGCCTGACCTTGGAGCTCTCTCAGGAGAAAGAGTGCTTCCCTGTCCACAGTACTGTCTGCCACACGTGGGTGCTTCCTGACCTCACACTCCTGAAGATGCCCAGAACTTTACAAACGCCCCGTTCCCGAATCCTCACCACAGCCGGATGAGATTTCCCAATGTCCACTCCCAGGGGAGATGTGTCTCTGGCACGAGCTGGGAGGAGAGGTGATGGGATTCCAGGCAAATGATCTCTGGGCCAGCCTGAGGTTTGAGATTGTCTTAGTTACAATATGGGACATACCATCCTTTACGGGAAATTGAAAACCTAACCCCCCACCTAGAAGGCAGTTTCCTCTCTGAGGATGCATTCTGAATGACAGACTTCCAGTGTTTTCAAAACATTCTTTAACAATACTGTATTGTTAAAGCAGTCTTCAAATACTAAGTCCTTTACTCCTCACTCCAGCCTTTTGAGAGAGGGAAGGTATAATCCCAGCTTTGTAGATGGGGAAATTGAAGGCTGGAGATGAAACAGTTTGCCCAAGATGATGCAGGTGGCAAGTGGCAGAACCAGGTTTCGCACCCGGGCTGCTGGCTGCCCAGCTCAGGCTCTTAACCAACAATCTCACAGCCTCCCCATCTCTCGGCCAACGCTTGGGATGCAAACCACTCAAAATGTAAAGTAAAACACTTCTGACTCAAAACAGTGAGCGTATCTTTGTTAGCACTGATACTGCTTCCCCTCTCTGTCTTCTCTTAGAAAAGTTACTTTCATCCTAGACTCTGTGTCACTTAGACAAAGGATTTGTATTTGCCAAAGGTTGATGGGGGGCAGAGCCCTTTCTTTCTCCCTTCCAGAAACCACTGCAGTGCCTCCTGCATTCAGACAGTGATTAGCAGGCTCCTGTGTACCAGTCTCCGCCGGTCACTGGCCAGGGCAGGAGTTGGGGCTGGTGCTGTCCACGGTCACAGGTCAGAAAACCCCCGCTATTCTCCAGGCCTCGGGACCCCAGACAGTCCCCCACTATCCCAGGTGGATCGGGATGCAGCCCCACCGCTCAGGGGCCCCTAAGTACAAGGAGGCTTCTGGACCTTCCCCTGCCAGTGGGTTCTTGCAGGGGGGGGATGCCAGGAACAAGAAGAGAGAATTCAGTCACAATGTGAGATGCTGGCAGCTATGAAAAATTTATTTTTAATGATAAATTAGTCATCTACTGCTTCAACCTTGCAAATGCTTTTATAAAAATCAACAAATGGGAATATAATCCGTGGGCCACATACTTTTTATTTTAGCCTCGTCCTTATTAATTGGTCCGCATTTGCTTCTAGCTGTCCACACCACCACTGTTGACCTCTGAATGTCTAAGCTATGAAATCTCAAACATCCACCAGGTACAAACCAGCGTTTGTTCACAAGCTCAGACTTCCCATGAAGGCAGCCAAAATGAAATAGGAAATGCTGTCTTCGGTTTAATTAGGACAACAACTTAAAGTCCTTTCGGCTCCTACTGATTTCCTGGACACGTAGCTGGTACTTATTTTCACCTATGTGTTGTTGTTTTTGACATTGTTCTCTCCTCCGCTCAGAATAGCATCACATTTCACTGTAATTTCTGGGTCAAAAAGGACTCACGTGAGGAGAGAAATCTGGAAACCTGAATTCTAGTCTGGATTCCAGTATGTGCTGACTGTAAATTTGTAAAATTGGCCTAATGATCTGTATGGGGTTCTTCTGCAGAAAAGAATGATTTGTCAAATTGCTCTAGAAAATATAATATATAAGAAGCTATTATCTGATAAATATGGGTTCTCTTTTTTTTTTTTTTTTTTAATCTTGAAGACAGATCCTAACTCTTTTTCTCTGGTCCAAGCAAACAACCAAGTAAGAAGATCCTAGTTCCTTGAACTGCTTACCAGAGCTTTTTCTTATCTTTTATGCATCCCTGTTGTTATCCTTTAAACTCTCCTTAAGCTTTCCATGCTTGTCTTTTAAAAAATGCTTGGCAATGGGGCTTCCCTGGTGGCGCAGTGGTTGAGAGTCCGCCTGCCGATGCAGGGGACACGGCTTCGTGCCCCGGTCCGGGAAGATCCCACATGCCGCGGAGCGGCTGGGCCTGTGAGCCACGGCCGCTGAGCCTGCGCGTCCGGAGCCTGTGCTCCGCAACGGGAGAGGCCACAGCAGTGAGAGGCCCGCGTACTGAAAAAAAAAAAAAAGCTTGGCAAGACATTTACAACAGGATTTATTCAAGTCAGTGTGAAATAGAATTAAGAGTTTAAGAAGCCAGCGTCTTAAATGGAACTTATTTTCAGTTTCCATTAGTTGCTGAGACAGAAATTTCGTTTTCCCTTTAGAACTAGTGGGATTCTTTAACCTTTTGTGGATGGAGTTTATTGACAGAGAAAATGCGGAGAAGCACACATGGGATTTTATGTACTTTGATAGCTTCTTATCTCTGCTGTAAGAGTTTTCTGATGAAGGTGCCATAGGGGGTCCTCATTTTTCCCAGTTTGCATTCTGCATGCTCATTATCACTCTTGGACCTTGGAAGCGTTTCTGGAGACCGTGGCGTGCAGTCGAGTCCTCAGGACAAGCAACCCTCCATCACTTTAAGTCACCTTAGGACTCCAAGGAGCCCGCTTAACGTTGGTGCATCAAATTGTTCATTCGGGTCTGAGGTTTTGTCTCACCTGCTGCCATTTTCTTTGTGTTTCTCTCCTCTCCACTCTGCTCCAAGTCTGTCACCAACCTATATTTCATCTCCTGGTATAAAGTTTCTCTCTGGATGGATGTCAAAGGTTCTAATTCTACCACATTCCTATGACTCTGAGTCTCTTCTCTGTGGGGGAAACCGACCAGCTGTTTATCAGTTTTTTCCCCTCATGAATCCAGGAAGGGAGAACAAAGCATAGCTTAGAGAACACATTCTAGCATTTTCCTAAAGCTTTTATTCGAGTTAAATTTTCTTGGCATGTGGCATTAATTAACTAAGAAGGTTATAAAATCAGGATTAAAATCAGGCCCTTCATTGACATATATACACTACCAAATGTAAAATCGATAGCTAGTGGGAAGCAGCCACATAGCACAGGGAGATCAGCTCCGTGCTTTGTGACCGCCTAGAGGGGTGGGATAGGGAGGGTGGGAGGGAGACGCAAGAGGGAGGAAATATGGGGATATATGTATATGTATAGCTGATTCACTTTATGAAGCAGAAACTAACACACCATTGTAAGGCAATTATACTCCAATAAAGATGTTAAAAAAAAAAACCCAAACAAACAAACAAAAAAAACCCCAGGCCCTTCCAAACTTTTCTTTCTCCCTCCAATCCTTGCCATTGTCTTGAAAGCTACAATCCATATCAATTAACCACCTATCTAGAAACCAATGGAAAACACAGCATGTGGAAAAATTCTCTTTTTTTCTGATAAATGCTTTTTAAACAGGCTGATTCTCTTTTGAACCTTAAAGATGTAAGCTTGGGAGCTATCTGATTTCAAGGTTGTAGGGCAATATTTAAAATTCTTATACACACAGCTCTTCAGGTCTAGAGGCTGAATTTTAGCAAGTCATTCACATGCAGAGTCATTTATTAGAAAATGATCAAACAAATGATTTTCTGCATGGCTTTTTCCTTCTCTCTGAGTTGGTGTCATTCATTGCAATTTGCCTCTTCCCAGTTATTTTTGTTCTGACATAGCTTCCACACTTTGCATTGTGCCTTCTCCTCGTAGCCTCCCACTTCACATCTGCTAAACTAATTTCCCAAACTGCCAGTTTAAGAAGAATTAGGTAGCTTATTACCACTCGTTTCAAAGTTAAGAACCCTTCCCAGGAACTTTTATCCATTCATCCAACAAATATTTGAGGGCCCACCAGGAGCACCCGTGCTTACCAAATTTGGGGTTTAATTATATCTGGACTTTACTACCTTTTCCTGGTACATAATAAGCTCCTACATGATAGTCAGGCACACATTTCCTATATATCCTGTCCCTCTTTGAAGATTCTAAATCTTGTGAGTAATTAATAACTAGTAAGTGTTGAACAGGTATTGGAAGGTTTAGAATTACTATGGCATTGCTCTGCAGGGTTTCCTTCCAAACTTAATGCCCTTCCTTAAAATTTTCAGTTAGGCTGTTCTTTTTTTTTTTTTTAAATGATTTTTTTGATGTGGACCATATTTTTTTAAGTCTTTATTGATTTTGTTACAATATTGCTTCTGTTTTATGATTTGGATTTTTGGCCACAAGGCATGTGGGACCCTAGCTTCCCAACCAAGGATCGAACCTGCACCCCCTGCATTGGAAGGCAAAGCCTTAACCTCTGGACCACCAGGGAAGTCCCAGGCTGTTCTTTCTATAATGCAGACAAAACCAAATTTTATAGTGGTTAAAATGTTTTTGTAGTTTGGTGATGAGAAATGCTGGAAAACCCTACTGTTCACTTCTCCAGTGAGAAACCCCAATTCAGAGTCAGGGTTGCCCAGAGGTGGTGAGAAGGTGGGCAAACCAGGGTGGTAGCAGGTAGACAAGGCCAGGCAGGTGATGGGCAGGGTCTGCCATACCAGCTTTCAGCCAGCACAATCCCCCCTGGGATCAGGTGTCAACATTAAAGTTCTAAAGGAAGGTTCCCCTCCCCAGACGAGCAGAAAACCACACTGCTTTAGAGGCTTGTTATTTTTAGTTCGTTAATATCCAGGGGAGATTGTAGATTTGCACAGATTTGGGAAGATTGGTCAGCATCTTTGCCTCAGTTTCCCACTTGACAAAATGGCCCAGATCTAACCTAAATCTACACCACAATTTCAATTAAAATGTTCATCTTCTGTAGTCAAGAAGGCAGGAAACAGGCTGCTTTTCCTTTTCTTGAAAATCATTAAGTCAAACCTTAGGCTCTTATTTTTGAGCCTAACACATCCTAAGCCCCTTCTTTATGAGTCCTTCGGTCTAGGTATTAAATTTTATGGGGGTTTACTCCACTCTGCAGTATTTCCACTTTCCTTTTAAAAACTCTGGCCACTGTTAGGAATACACTGTACTGATTACAGTGAGAAAATTACTCTCATAATTCTCTTTACCCTCAAACTGTGTTTACTGAATCAGCCTTTCCCAATGTCCTTGGCCATATGTAGTATATTATAATTATTACCCTGCTCTCCTGAAAGAATGAAGGTAATTTCCAAGGTGCCTAAACTATCAACAGGGGTTAGTTTTAAAGTGCCAGAGAATCTGACTTATTGCCTCACAGATGATTTTTCTGTTCTGTCGTCTAGTCTTATTCATACAAACCTCAGTCTCAAGATCTGTGTCTCAAATGGTTGTTAGTATAGGTGGGAGATAGTTCCAGGCTCAGCACGGTAACCAGCTACAGTTTGGATGTGTCTTTCAGCCCAAGCCACCAGTGACCCTTCACTGATAACCAGTGTTTCTGGAGAGTCCTTATGTAGCAGTTAAAAACTCAGGCTTGAGCTGACACTGCCCAGGTTTGTGTCCTGGGTCTGCCGCTTGCTACCTGTGTGACTTTGGACAAGATACTTAGATTCTCTGTACTTTGACTCCCTCAAATGTGAAATGGAAATAATAATGATTGTAACTGTGTTGCTGTTGAGGGTTGAATTAGATAATAGGGTGGTTAGAATATCATCTAGCGTGCGGCAAACTCTCACTAAGTCTCAGTTATGATAATTACCTCAGGAGTTGTTCACTAACCTAGGGAAAATATTGACTCTCCTAATCATTTTTGAATGTGTTTGAGTAGAGTCTATAAAATCTTGGTAAAATATCCTTATGTCCCAATAGCTTACCTCTCCAGGAGGATTCTTGCATCATCGGGTGGTAACTTTTTGTTCCTAAGCATTTGCTGTGTGCCACATTCCACTCTTGGACACTCTGCTTAAGCTGTCACCTCTTTACAGGGGGTTCCCAGACCTGCCCCTCTCCTAAGACTCAATCAGGTGCCAGGGTCTCACCTGCTTTTAGATGCTCCCCTCTTTTTTTTTTTTTGATAAATTTATTTTTGGCTGCGTTGGGTCTTCGTTGCTGTCCGCAGGCTTTCTATAGTTGGGGCGAGCGGGGGCTACTCTTCGTCGCGGTGCGCGGGCTTCTCATTGCAGCGGCTTCTCGTTGCAGAGCATGGGCTCTAGGCACGCGGGCTTCAGTAGTTGTGGTTCGCAGGCTTAGTTGCTCCGCGGCATATGGGATCTTCCCGGACCAAGGATCGCACCCTTGTCTCCTGCATTGGCAGGCGGATTCTTAACCACTATGCCACCAGGGAAGCCCGAGATTCCCCCCTCTTAAAGCCCTGTGTTTCATTGGTTAGTATCTCCTCCATTCGCCCAGACTTCTGTTGGCTGTTCTGTGTCTCCCCCAGAGCCCTAGGTATTGAGGTGCTCAGTCATTGTTGAAAGAACACGAGCTATAGTCTCCTGTTCAGAGACTGAAATGTAAACGTCTCACATTTTCTGGGCTCTGCCTCTTTGAAAACAGGGTGGTTTCTTTTTTCCAGTCTTAAGCCTCCTCAGCCCTGCTTGATGAATTGGAAAACGAAAACTAACCTAAGTAAGCTGTTGCTGGGATAACTGCAGGCCCTCTTGGGTGCCGCGGGGTTCACTCATCTTACCCCGAAGCTCCCTGGCTCGGGCCCGGCTCGCTATACACCGCCCGCGGGTCCGGGAAAGGCGCTGCCGACTCCCGACGAGCCAGGCGACCCGGGAGCGCCACCTTGTGGGCACCTTGGTTGCTGACTTTGCCAAGGAGTCGGTGTTCCTCCACCACCCAGTATTCTGGTTTCCCATTTCAGGACCTGGGGAAATGTAGCCAAAAATGAGATTCTAGATAATTACAAAATGGCGGTCAGGCAGGCTTATTGTGAATAATCGACCTCTGGGTTTAAATAGGGCAAGTGCCTTTTAGCTGATTCAGATTTCTTTTCATTGAGTAGTAGGTACTATGCTTTTAAACAGGGATTTTTGAATGGCCAATTCTGGATTTTACATGCACTGGTGAAGAAAGAAAAATTTACGTTCTAGGTTGTACATCACAGGGTTCAGATTGTTATCAGTTTTTGAGGAGTTGTTTTTTGCATGAATTGTTTTTAATGGCAAAGTTTTGTTACTCAAAGTGTGACCAGCAAAACCCAGGAGCTCGTTAGAAAATTAGAGTCAGTCCCCATTCCAGACCTGCTGCACCGGAATCTGCGGTGATTCGTGGGCACGTGACAGTTAGCAAAGCGCGGGTGGAAGTAAGGTGGAAGATCTGTGCTCTTGTCCCCCCGCAGCCCCGTCCTTGTGTGCCTCATCTCACCCCACGTGATCACATTCTGTCCGCCTCAGCCACCCGGGTGTGAAATTGGATCTTGGTTCCCGCCTTACCTGCCCCTGGGTCGGCTGAGGAAGAGCTGAAATCATATACAGAAGGTCACTTTGAACGTGATAAAAGCCTGTGCAAGTGTAAAGGAAAACTATGAGTGAGAATTCTTACATTTCATACTCAGCCATCATTAGCTAATCTACTTCATATTAGCTGCATCCTCAGCAAAGCGAGCATTCACCTGTAACCATTTGTTGTGCTTCAGATAGTGTCTGGGCAGATTTCACCAAGTTTTCAAAGGTCTCGCTTAGGCTAGTATTCCCAGAGCTCAGAATAATCAAATTACATTCTGTTTTCTTTAACAAGACCTTTCACAGAATTTGCCTTCCTGGGGTCTCAGAAGCATTCCTCCCGTTGAGCCCAGGTTGGGGCACAGTAGGTACTTGGGGATGCTTGTTGATTAACCACTAATTAGCCCCCAACAAGGTCCAAACACTGGCTTGATGTCCTTCACACTAATCCATTTATGATAATCAGATTATTTGCATCATTGAGAGACTCAACATAGCAACAGGATTCAGTCATCTCAATAATAAATATCAAATATCCATTAAGCAAAGACTCCTGGTGGCTGAGAAATCCTTTGGTAGTGCATGAAGATTGAAGTAGGTGAGATCATTAACTGTTTATAAACATCATTCCCATTACCTTTGAAACTGGGGGGTGGGGACAGACAAAGGAAAAGAGCAGCAGCAAGGTGTTACTCTCTCCTCCTCGCATACATTTTAAAAGAAAAGCAATAGCCAAGAAGCTCTTGGACAATAAGTAGGTGAAATTTTAGGAAAACATATCAACTGAAGGTGTTGCCTGGGGCCCTAGTGGCTCCTGTTCTCGAAGAAATGGTACTGATTGTCAAACAGTGAAAGTGAAATATTGAGAAAAATGAATGACACTGTTCTCCACCATCCTGAGGCTCACAAGTATTCAAGTTAAGTGAGACTTTTGCATTGTCTACAATTTGTGAAAGTATGGACTTTATGTTCCTAATTTACTAAATATAGTAAAAGTATGCTGTTTTCTTTTTATTGGATCCATTGCAATTAGCAATATTCTCTCTAATCATTTAAAAGAATTCAGAATGTCAGTGCTTCAAAATTACTTTTCCTAAAGTTAAAATGTACTTATAATGGGTAACTTTATATAAGTGGGAAAATAAACCCTCATGCCTGCATGTACAAAGATAGTCTGTCAGAGTCAGATCTTGAAAGCAAGTCATGGCGGCATTCAGTTCACCTCTGAATACCCGACAGTTCCAGGATGCTGCCAGTATGCTGTTGGTATTTTATGAGAATGCATGTAATAAAAGAACTACAACTTTACCTTTTTATTAACTTTTTGCTTTGAAAATTTTCAAATCAAGAGAAAATGTCAGAATTAAACAAAGTGCACGGATACACATCTGGAATCACTAATAGTTCACATGTTTACCACATGAGTGTTCCCCCTCCCTCTCCTTTTCTCTCTCACATTCTCTCTCTCCTCCCCTCAACCCAACAAAGAACAGGGACCTGCTCTGAAACAGCCCCAGCAAAATTATCAAATTCAGGACCATTTAACATGGATAGGATGCTCTCAACTAGTACATAGTTCTGACTCAGTTTTTGCTGGTTGTCCCAGTAATGCCCTGTGTAGCAGTTCCCCCTGATCCCGGATCTAATCCAGGCTCACCTGTTGCATTTAGCTCTGGTCCCTTTGGTGTCCTTTAAACTGGACCAGTTTCTCAGTTTCTCTTTGATGACATTAACATTTTTGGAGTGTGCAGGCCAGTGCTTCCTCACAATGCAGGTGCAGGATTATGCATTTAGGGCAAAAATACTAAGTGATGATTCTTCACGGAACATTACCTTAGTGGGTCCATGATGTTGGTTTGCTCCATTACTGGTGGTGGCAACTCTGCTCACTTGGTTCAGGTGGCATCTGTCAGATTCTTCCTTTGTAAATAATAAATAATCTCTAATGGTAGCATTGTGGGAGGAGTACTCTGACACTATTAATTCCGTTTCTCCATAAATTTCAGCATCTATTCATGATCCTTACCTGATCCGTTATTACTGCTTTGGTCAAAAATGGTGATTTTCTAACTCTTATATTCCTTTGCATTTATTGGAAGTCCACTGTAAAGAATAGTTTTCTCTTCCACCCTCTTTATGTATTTCTCTATTTATGTATTTGTTTGTGGGCATCAGTAGTGACTTGCAGGTGGTTTTGATGCAGGTGCCTATTACTTATTACTCTCATTAATCATTTTGGCATTCGTATGGTACCAACTTTGCTGGGTGGGTACCCTTTCAATCTCACTCCTGTGTTTGTTTGACACAGCCCCATTGGTGTGTATCATTTATTCTTTAGCATACCTGTACTGAAGTTCTTCATTCAAGTCACTGCCCAAATGACAGATTTTATTCTTGCAAAAATCTTTTCTTTAGCTATTGTTATGCCCCAGTTACTGATCTTACTCATGGACCAATGGGAAACCAGACAATTAAATCAGCCCTTATAGTACAGTAAGTTATGATAGGTTGTACCATAGGAACACCAAGGAAAAGCTCTTTGTCCCACTGGGTCAACTAAAGAAGGCTCCTGGGAGAAAGTATATCACCTCCTAGAGCTGAGAGATGAATAGAAATAAACCTGGGGGGAGGCAGTGTTCCAGGCTAAGGGGCACACATGTCTCTTTGAGGAATTCCTATCCCCCAGGGAGCCTAGCGGCAGGGCCCCATCCCAAACCAATTAAGTCAGAATCTCTGGAGGGGGAAGGGTCTAGGGCCCATACATTTTAATTTCCATAAATTTGTCACGAGGAATGGTGTCATGGAGCTAAACCCTTCAAAACTAAAATTTAAAAAGATCCATTTCATTTTATAGGATTTCGAACTCAACAACGAACTAAAGATGAACGTCCTAAACTTGCTAGAAGAAGTTTTGCGAGACCCAGATCTTCTTCCCCAAGAACGGAAAGCCACAGCGAATATCCTGAGGTAAAGGCAATTGTAGGTGCCTGTTAATCACACTGGTTGATTTGTGCTGTGTTCGTAGAAAATAAGATCCCGTCAAACCAGAAGGATGTATATTAGACTCCTGAGGGGCAGCAGGGATTCTGTCCTCACTGGGAAAGCTGCCTCAGGAAGACTTCAGACTGGGTGACATAACTTGTGTGCAGTACAATCGCTCCTGTTTGTGTAGGCAGGTGATGGTTTTCTGTAGAACCAAAAGCCTGAAGATGCTCTCCTGCAGGTCCAGCAGGCATTGCAGAGGTGTTTTTTTCTCATGTGGGTTCTAAGTGTCTATTACAAGTTCATGTTTATGAGCGGGGTTGTAGTGTTTCTGTGGGAGTCTTGTGCACCTGGCTTGTGGATGTGCCGTCATAGAGCAGCTACGCGTTTTCTTCAGCTTGTTTCACTGGTCCTGGACCAATTTTACCGTCAGCTTCTTAGGTGGAGATTTCCACATCAGGTAGGTTGTATAAATTTGGACCCCACACTTCAGTTTGACAAAGTCTTGTACTTCAGGTTTCCCACCAGAGGCTGCTTGTGTCTGTCATTACACCAAGCATCCAAGCAGGTAACAAACTTCCTTATAGCTTCTCGAACAGATGGGTGGATTTTTTCCAGTCCACTTTACATGAAGAGGGCAGCCATCCATGTCTCTGTATGGACATTTCAGTTACAGCTTTCCACCTCACTATATGTCTGTCCCTACACGGGGTGGAAAGCCCAGCCCCTATCTGCCAGGGCCTGGTACTCCTTCACCGTTCTGATTTCTACTTCCCTCTTCATTCGCAACCTCTGGAAAGACCCCTTCCTTTCTTCTATGCTCAACTCTATTGTTGTTTCTTCGTTATCCACAATGTTTGTGTGTAGAGGGGAGTCCAATTTAGCTCAATCCACCATGCCTTTGGAGGCCCCTCCCTGATGCAGCAATGCAAGTTTCTGGTCTGTAACATTTTAGCAATTGGACTACAAGTCATTCTTAGTCCCATTAGCTCAAGATCCCATAGCCAGATCCTTCTTTGGTCTGTGGGCTCTTATGGGTTGAATTGTGTCCCCCTCAAAAGTATGTTGAGGTCCTAACCCTCAGTACCTGAGAATATGACCTTAGGTGGAAATAGGGCTATTGCAGATGTACTTAGTTAAGATGAGGTCATACTGGAGGCAGGC
This sequence comes from Aethalodelphis obliquidens, assembly GCF_003676395.1. Lineage (NCBI taxonomy): Eukaryota > Metazoa > Chordata > Mammalia > Artiodactyla > Delphinidae > Aethalodelphis > Aethalodelphis obliquidens. The sequence goes on along the minus strand of NW_020837948.1, from coordinate 53,212,636 downwards.
AGGCACCTAATCCAATATGAGTGGTGTCCTTATAAGAAGATGCCCGTGGGAAGACAGAGGGAGACATAGAGAGAAGGCCATGTGAAGATGGAGCAGAGATTGGAGTGATGCAGCTGCAAGCCAAGGAATGCCAAGCATTGGCTGGCAAACCACCAAAAGCTGGGAAAAGGCAAGGAAGGATTCCTCTACAGGTTTCAGAGGGAGCATGGCCCTGTGGACACCTTGACTTTGGACTTCAAGCCTCTAGAACTCTGAGACAATGAATTTCTATTGTTTCAAGCCACGTAGTGTGTTGTACTTGTTTACGGCAACCCTAGGAAGCTATTAAGAGCCTTTGTCACTTTTTCCATCCTATGAAACATCTAAGTGAGCTTAGGGGCTCAGTTACTATGTTTATTTTCAGCTTTTAAAATTCGAAATACATCTTCAGATAAAGCCTGATATCGGTGGATGAGTGGTCATATCTGTGAGTGATTGCTGTTCCTCTTTTCTCCATGTGAACAGTTGATTATCCTCCTTGTATTTAAAACATTGATAATTAAAAGCTAGGTTCTGAAAGTGTGTGCCCCTAGGGACGTTTGACTAACTAGCTGGCAGGGAAATGGGAGTGGGGTGGGGCTCAGACTGGGAAAGACTGTCAGGATTGGCCAGTTTGAGGCCCTCATGTTGCCTGTCCCATCACAGCACCCATGCCAGATATCACCAATCAATCCTGAGCACTTTCTTCCTGCACCCGCAGGTGAGCTCAGAACTCAGCTGATTGGCACTACTACTTCAGATGAAAATTACTTACCATCTCAGTTCTTTATTATTCATCAGGCTTAAGATGTACAAATTATTTTTGCTGAGTAAGTGACCTGAGAATTAGAAGTGTAAGACTGATAAGGAATGGAAATTGTAGTAGATGGTACAGCCTGGGGGTGTAACACCTAGCAGAGTCTGATTCTAACTTCTGCAGGGTGTCACAGGTTTAAATCTTTGCTCAGCCACTAATAGCTGTCAAGTTTCTTAATCAATCTCAACCTCATTTTCCTCATTTATAAAGTGGAGCTATCAATACCTTCCTCACTGGGTTGTTGTGAAAATCACATGATATAATATGTGTAAAGAGGCTAACACAATGCCTGAAACATAATTAGTACTCATATTACTGCTACAGGCCTTGTTATTATTATTATTAGAAAGCACTGACAGTAGCTCTTGGGAAAAATAGTTTCTGCCATCAAGCCAATACAGCCCAAGTAAAACCAGGCTACATCTTTGTCAAACTCAACTTTCCTTAGGCTTCATTACCTTGTCTATAGAAAAGACATGATAATAACATGATAAAAAACATGATAAAAACCTATAATGGATTATAATCTGGAAAAATATTGAATCACTATGCTATACTCCTGAAACTAACACAATATTGTAAATCAACTACACTTCAGTTACAAAAAACTAATTTAATATTGCACAACAATATTAAATAAATAAACAAGTGAATGCAATTTAAAAATCATTCAAATATATACTTTAATCCGAGTCCAAACCACTGGACTAACAGAGAACCTCAGACCCCAGGGACTATTCATCAGAGTGAGGTCTCACGGAGGTCCTCATCTCAGCACCAAGACCCAGCTCTACCTAAGAGCCTACAAACTCCAGTGTTGGAAGCCTCAGGCCAAACAATCAGTAAGACAGGAACACAATCCAACTCATAAAAAAAGGAAAAAAAGAGGCAGCAAAAAAATATGTCACAGATGAAGGAGCAAGGTAAAAACCTACAAGACCAAATAAATGAAGAGGAAACAGGCAATCTACCTGAAAAAGAATTCAGAGTAATGATAGTAAAGTTGATCCAGAATTTCAGAAATAGAATGGAAGCACGGATTGAGAAAATGCAAGAAATGTTTAACAAAGATCTAGAAGAACTAAAGAACAAACAAACGGAGATGAACAACACAATAACTGAAATGAAAAACAGACTAGAAGGAATCAATAACAGAATAACTGAGGCAGAAGAACGAATAAGTGAGCTGGAAGACAAAATGGTGGAAATAACTGCCAAGGAGCAGGATAAAGAAAAAAGAATGAAAAGAATTGAAGACAATCTCAGAGACCTCTGAGACAACACTAAACACACCAACATTCAAATTATAGGGGTCCCAGAAGAAGAAGAGAAAAAAAAAGGGGTCTGAGAAAATTCTTGAAGAGATTATAGTTGAAAACTTCCCTAACATGGGAAAGGAAATAGTCACCCAAGTCCAGGAAGCACAGAGAGTCCCATACAGGATAAACCCTAGGAATAACACACCAAGACACATATTAATCAAACTAACAAAAATTAAATTCAAAGAAAAAATATTAAAAGCAGCAAGGGAAAAACAAAAAATAACATACAAAGGAATCCCCATAAGGTTATCAGCTGATTTTTCAGTGGAAACTCTGCAGGCCAGTAGGCAGTGGCAGGATATACTTAAAGTGATGAAACAAAAAAAGCTACAACTGAGATTACCCAGCAAGGATCTCATTCAGATTCAATGGAGAAGTCAAAAGCTTTTCAGACAAGCAAAAACTAAGAGAATTCAGCACCACCAAACCAGCTTTACAACAAATGCTAAAGAAACTTCTCTAAACGGGAAACACAAGAGAAGAAAAAGACTCACAAAAACAAACCCAAAACAATTAAGAAAATGATAATGGGAACATACATATCGATAATAACCTTGCATGTGAATGGATTAAATGCCGCAACCAAAAGACACAGACTGGCTGAATGGATACAGAAACAAGACCCACATATATGCTGTCTACAAGAGACCCACTTCAGACCTAGGGGCACATACAGACTGAAAGTGAAGGGATGGAAAAAGAAATTCCATGCAAATGGAAATCAACAGAAAGCTGGAGTAGCAATACTTGTATCAGATAAAATAGACTTTAAAATAAAGACTGCTACAAGAGATAAGGGGGGACACTACATAATGATCAAAGGATCAATCCAAGAAGAAGATATAACAATTATAAATGTTTATGCACCCAACATAGGAGCACCTAAATACCTAAGGCAAATGCTAACAACCATGAAAGGAGAAATTGACAGTAACACAATAATAGTAGGAGACTTTAACACCCCACTTACACCAATGGACAGATCATCCAAACAGAAAATAGATAAGGAAACACAAACTTTAAATGACACAATAAAACAGATAGATATAATTGATATTTATAGAACATTCCACCCAAAAGTGGCAGAATACACTTTCTTCTCAAGTGCCACAGAACATTCTCCAGGATAGATCACATCTTGGGACAAATCAACCTCAGTACACTTAAGAAAATTGAAATCATATCAAGCATATTTTCTGACCACAATGCTGTGGGATTGGAAATCAATTACAGGAAAAAAACCTGTAGAAAACACAAATACATGGAGACTAAACAGTGTGCTACTAAATAACCAAGAGATCACTGAAGAAATCAAAGAAGAAATAAAAAAATACATAGAAACAAATGACAACAAAAACACAACGACCCAAAACCTATGAGACGCAGCAAAAGCAGTTCTAAGAGGGAAGTTTATAGCAATTCAATCTCACCTCAAGAAAAATCTCAAATAAACAATCTAACCCTACACTTAAAACAACTAGAGAAAGGAACAAAGAAAATCCAAAGTCAGTAGAAAGAAAGAAATCATAAAGATCAGAGCAGAAATAAATGAAATAGAAACAAAGAAAACAATAACAAAGATCAATAAAACTAAAAGCTAGTTCTTTGAGAAGATAAACAAAATTGATAAACCCTTAGCCAGACTCATCAAGAAAAAAAGGGAGAGGATGCAAATCAATAAGGTTGGAAATGAAAAAGGAGAAATCACAACTGACACTGCAGAAATACAAAGGTTTATAAGAGACAACTACAAACCAACTATATGCCAATAAAATGGACAACCATGAAGAAATGGACAAATTCTTGGATAGGCACAATTTTCCAAGACTGAACCAGGAAGAATTAGAAAATATAAACAGACCTTTCTCAAGTAATAAAATTGAAACCATAATTAAAAATCTTCCAACAGGGCTTCCCTGGTGGCGCAGTGGTGGAGAGTCCGCCTGCTGATGCAGGGGACACGGGTTTGTGCCCCGGTCCGGGAAGATCCCACATGTTGTGGAGCGGCTAGGCCCGTGAGCCATGGCCGCTGAGCCTGTGCGTCCGTAGCCTGTGCTCTGCAACGGGAGAGGCCACAACAATGAGAGGCCCGCATACCGCAAAAAAAAAAAAAAAAAATCTCCCAACAAACAAAAGTCCAGGACCAGATGGCTTCACAGGCAAATTCTATCAAACATTTAGAAAAGAGCTAACACCCATCCTTCTCAAACTCTTCCAAAAAATTGCAGGGGGAGAAACACTCCCAAATTCATTCTATGAAGCCACCATCACCCTGATACCAAAACCAGAAAGAGATATCACAAAAAAAGAAAATTATAGACCAGTATCGCTGATGAACATAGATGCAAGAATCCTGAACAAAATACTAGCAAACAGAATCCAACAACACTAGCAAACAGAATCCAACAACACATTAAAAGGATCATACACCATGATCAAGTAGGATTTATCCCAGGGATGCAAGGATTCTTCAGTATATGCAAATCAATCAATGTGATACACCATATTAACAAATTAAGGAATAAAAACCATATGATCATCTCAGTAGATGCAGAAAAAGCTTCTGACAAAATTCAACACCGATTTATGATAAAAACTGCAGAAAATGGGCATAGAGGGAGCCTACCTCAACATAATAAAGGCCATATATGACAGACCCACAGCAAGCATCATACTCAATGGTGAAAAACTGAAAGCATTTCCTCTACGATCAGGAACAAGACAAGGATGTCCACTCTCGCCAGTCTTATTCAACATAGTTTTGGAAGTCCTAGCCGCAGCAATCAGAGAAGAAAAAGAAATAAAAGGAATACAAATCGGAAAAGAAGAAGTAAAACTGTCACTGTTTGCCAATGACATGATACTATACATAGAAAATCCTAAAGATGCCACTCGAAAACTACTAGAACTAATCAATGAATTTGGTAAGGTTGCAGGATACAAAATTAATGCACAGAAATCTCTGGCATTCCTATACACCAACAATTAAAAATCAGAAAGAGAAATTAAGGAAACACTCTCACTTACCATTGCAACAAAAAGAATAAAATACCGGGCTTCCCTGGTGGCGCAGTGGTTGAGAGTCCGCCTGCCAATGCAGGGGATGCGGGTTCATGCCCCGGTCCAGGAAGATCCTATATGCCACAGAGCGGCTGGACCCGTGAGCCATGGCCACAGCCTGCGCGTACAGAGCCTGTGCTCCACAGCGGGAGAGGCCACAACAGTGAGAGGCCTGTGTAACGCAAAAAAAAAAAAAAAAAAAAAAAAAAAAAAAAAAC
>NW_020837948.1:53205195-53207101 GCF_003676395.1 Aethalodelphis obliquidens | reverse complement strand
AAAAAAAAAAAAAAAAAAAAAAAAAAAAAAAAAGAATAAAATACCTAGGAATAAACCAGCCTAAGGAGTCGAAAGACTTGTACTCAGAAAACTATAAAACGCTGATGAAAGAAGTCAAAGATTACATAAACAGATGGAGAAACATACCATGTTCTTGGATTGGAAGAATCAATATTGTGAAAATAACTATACTACCCAAAGCAATCTACAGATTCAATGCAATCCCTATCAAACTACCAATGGCATTCTTCACAGAATTAGAACAAAAAATCTTACAATTTGTATGGAAACACAAAAGACCCTGAATAGCCAAAGCAATCTTGAGAAAGAAAAACAGAGTTGGAGGAATCAGGCTCCCTGACTTCAAACTATACCACAAAGCTACAGTAATCAAGACAGCATGGTACTGGCACAAAAACATAAATATAGAATCAATGGTACAGGATAGAATGCCCAGAGATAAACCCACTCACATGTGGGCACCTAATTTACAACAAAGGAGGCAAGACCATACAATGGAGAAAAGGCAGCCTCTTCAATAAGTAGTGCTGGGAAAACTGGACAGCTACATGTAAGAGAATGAAATTAGAATACTACCTAACACCATACACAAAACTAAACTCCATATGGATTAAAGACTTAAATGTTAGACCAGACACTATAAAACTTTTAGAGGAAAACAGAAAAAACACTCTTTGACATAAATCACAGCAAGATCTTTTTTTACCCACCTCCTAGAGTAACAGAAATAAAAACAAAAATAAACAAATGGGACTTAACTAAAAAGCTTTTGCACAGCAAAGGAAACCACAAACAAGACAAAAAGACAGCCCTCAGAATGGGAGAAAATATTTGCAAATGAAACAACAGACAAAGGATTAATCTCCAAAATATACAAACAGCTCATGGAGCTCAATATCAAAAAAGCAAACAATCCAGTTAAAAAATGGGCAGAAGACCTAAATAGACATTTCACCAAGGAAGACATACAGATGGGCAAGAGGCACATGAAAAGATGTTCAACATCACTAATTATTAGAGAAATGCAAGTCAGAACTACAATGAGGTATCACCTCACACCGGTCAGAATGGACATTATCAAAAAAGCTAGAAACAATAAATGCTGGAAAGGGAGTGGTGAAAAGGGAACCCTCCTGCACTGTTGGTGGGAATGTAAATTGATATACCCACTATGGAAAACAGTATGGAGCTTCCTTTAAAAACTAAAAATAGAACTACCATATGACCCAGGAATCCCACTACTGGGCATATACCCTGAGAAAACCATAATTCAAAAAGAGACATGTCCCACAATGTTCATTGCAGCTCTATTTACAATAGCCAGGACATGGAAGCAACCTAAATATCCATTGACAGATGAATGTATAAAGAAGATGTGACACATATATACAATGGAATATTAATCAGCCATAAAAAGAAACAAAATTGAGTTATTTGTAGTGAGGTGGATGGACCTAGAGTCTGTCATACTGAGTGAAGTAAGTCACAAAGAGAAAAACAAATACCGTATGCTAACGCATATATATGGAATCTAAAAAAAAAAAAAGGTTCTGATGAACCTAGTTGCAGAGCGAGAATAAAGAGGTAGACATAGAGAATAGACTTGAGGACATGGGGTGGGAGGGCGAAGCTGGGGCGAAGTGAGACTAGTGTCGACATATATACACTACCGAATGTAAAATAGTTGGCTGGTGGGAAGCAGCAGCATAGCACAGGGAGATCAGCTCGGTGCTTTGCTTTGCGATGACCTAGAGGGATGGGATAGGGAGGGTGGGAGGGAGGCTCAAGAGGGAGGGGATATGGGGACATGTTTATGCATATGGCTGATTCACTTTGTTGTGCAACAGAAACTAACACGGTATTGTGAAGCAATTATACTCCAGTA